>NW_014577328.1:226330-230190 GCF_000485595.1 Priapulus caudatus | reverse complement strand
AGAGAGAGAGAGAGAGAGAGAGAGAGAGAGAGAGAGAGAGAGAGAGAGAGGGAGAGAGAGAGAGAGAGAAAGAGAAAGAGAGAGAGAGAGCGAGCGCGAGTGCTGCGATCACAAGCGACTGAAGCAAGACGCAATTTTCGCCGTTTTCCCGCCAGTAATGGGTCAAATCACCACTTACCGCAGGCAAGCTTTCAATTTAATATAGCACAGCTTCACGTACATTGGCCCCGTGGCTGTTTTCCTTTAAATAGGTGAGTCACAGTATAGCTAGTAGCAATATCTGAGTATGAGAGAAATAGGTAGGAGAAAGGAAAATACGCGTGGGGTTGTGTGTGAGAGACAGAGAAATAGAGAACAAATGATAAACAGCGCAAGCGAGGGAGAAAGAGACCGAGCAAGCGAGCGAGAGAAAGGGGGATGAGTGAGAGAAAGAGAGAGATAGATAGACAGAGAAAGAGAGAGAGAGAGAGAGAGAGAGAGAGAGAGAGAGAGAGAGAGAGAGAGAGAGAGAGAGAGAGAGAGAGAGAGAGAGAGAGAGAGAGAGACGCCCTTACACATAGACTCATCGGGTGAGTTGTTGAGAGCTTGGGAGATTTGAGGATTTAATTTCATTGAGAGACAGAATCGGGGTCCTATTTTTAATACGTCGTTCTCAACGCAAAATGCAATTACCATTTTCATTACGAAGGAATATGAACCTGTGAACCGAATTAACCCTGTGAGAAAGGAAAACGTTGGAAGAACTGGCCAATCATTTTTGGGGCGGACATGTCCTATTCTGTTTCACATGAAAAGAGCAGTAGGTCAATCACTACCCCCAGCGGTTCGGCTATACCATCTATGGTTATACGCAGTTACGCGCGCACGCGCGCACCCACGCACGGACACACGCAAGCACACACGCGCAGACGACGCACGTACACACATGCGCAATGTTCGCATCACCTTTTGATAGAAAAACGAAGCGATGGCTCTCCTAAGTCGAAGGCCATATGCTTCAAAGTACATGAGGATCCACACGATGCCATACACCACAAATATCTTCACAGCGTAATCATTCCCAAGCTTCGTTGGTCGTGGCAGACACTCTGGAATGAGCGGGTAGGACGTGACGAGAAAATATTAAAATCCATGCATATATTAAAGAAACTATATCTCAGACTATCGATCTAAACATCCCCGTGCAGTCGACAATAAAAATACAGATAGTATCAATTAATTAAATGCGTAATCACTAATGAATCGATTGCGTGGCTTCACAAACATGCGGCACGCCTAGCGATAGCCTTTGTGTCTAAAAGCGCAATGTTTGTACCGAAGTTCGTTGACACGGAATCAATCTCATGCTTCTGGTTAAAACCTCTCAAGACGCTTCTGATTAGATTTGCTATTGGTCCGTTGCCGTCGATGCTGACGCTCATGTGATGAATTCCTGGAAGTAAAGAATGACCGAGTACCAGCACGTGTTAGATGTATAGCATGAGAATAGATAAGTAAAACAGATATAACTGCTTATTTAACAACGCACCACAAACACTCGCGTTGTATGCGCATACGACAAGCGCTGCGATTAAAGTTTCTGAGGGGTGTTTATAGCAGAGAAGCAAGGTGCCGATTGTCACGCACCCTGCTGGCGAAAGTCGATTCGGCTGTGTGTCTGTATAATGTCCAGCACCTCGAATACGAGTCTGTCGACGAAGATGATGGCGATGCTGCAGATTACGTTCAGCAAGAGTCGTGCCGTCCCCTTTCCCTAAAACACGATACCTCTCCCTGTTGTATTCCCATGAGTTTATACGATGCGCGTGCTATATGTTCACGAATGCATGGCATGGCATAGCATTTATAAAATATCTTTGTATCTATCTACACGGTCGTGTGCTCGCCCGCGTGCGTGAGTGCGCACACGCACGAGTGTGCATGCACTCCGCACTATGTAATCTAGCGCATTTAGTAGCAATTATAATTCTCACCAGTTTCGATTTCTCCGGTCCCATCAGCTGCCATTTTGTCGGTTCAATGAGATCATTTCTCTCCGACTTCTTCAACGGAAGCAGAGGGCGTTTTCCCTGTGAATGGTAAACCGGAAGTAAATTCCCTCGTCAATGGATTGCTGTAATAAAACGCATTTATTTCCAATTGCTACAGTAATCCTCTACATCATCTCGTAACTTAATCTCGTAACAAATGTTAAATTCACACAGAAGCGCACAGAAGCGCATAAACGCACACGCGCGCATACACGCACGCGCGCGAATCCACGCACGGGCTTACATGTTGTAAAACGATGACCAGCGAACATGCAGGGAATAGAGTGTACATTCTTACAATCCCGATAGAGATCCAAGGTTCGCAGGTGGTCCGATAATTGAAAGTTTATAAAGTTCAAATGTGTTACTCAGGCTAATAATCCCTTTGTGCCTTCTCATTTTCTCGGCACCGGTTGCCACAGCTGTTGATATTTGATATGTGAAGTGTTAGCATGCAGGTGTGAGTACGCGTGTTTCTATGACAATACCGCCCCGCGGTGATTTTTCCGAGCTAATAGAGGCACGAATTCTTGATTCTTGATTGAAAAGTCAACTAAATAGTTAGAGAGGAGTAATTCGCAGCTGTTGCGTGCAAACGGCCCCGTGTCATATATAGTGACTCTTGACTATCGTGTTTAATTACGCGGTCCGCAATTCCTTCTCATAAACTATCTTCTAATGAGAATAAACGAACGAAAACATCTTGATTATATGCGACCGAAGCCCCGAAATAAAAAATCAAATCTCGATCGTAAGTATTCCGCTACTTATGACAGAGTCGACCTTATTCTGCATTATTTGAAAAATGGCGGTGGCAGTGCAAGATTGCCTACAGGAAATTCCGTCATTGAGAAGCCGATGAATGCTAAAATTAGCTTAGCTCGGCTTTATTCTTTCATTCACAACAGATTCGTTTTTTTGTAACCTTAATTGTCCTACATACTAGCCCTTATTATGTTAACATGACAACGTTATTACCTCGACATCGTGCAGTGGAAGTCAGCAATTTATCTATTCTTAATTAAAATATAAAAGCAACTCTGATATAATGTTTAGTCGTACACACGTTAAAATGTAACTACATATATACACGAGATGCATAGTTGGAAATGGGGCATAGCTAAATATTTTATTCGTTTTATTGTATTCTTTTTTATTTCGTCACATTCTATGTGTAATACCACAGCGGGCAGCGTTATAGTGTAAATTTCTCCTCTCTGGCGGTCACCCACTGACTGCCCTGATATCTTACCTTTTCTCTTCTGCGCCTATCGATTTTTCGGAAGTACGATGTAATGTAGATGTTGTCGTATTTCACGTTCGACAGGTATTTTTTGTTGTATCCGTGCGCGCTGAAACACCACCGAATGTGAGAGATATACTTATTCATTAGCATCAGGTGTCCTGTGTATTTTTACTTAACAATATTTAAGGAGATCTGGTGTAATCGCTATGTTTACGTCGCGCGACGCACGCGGTGGCCGACTTAATGAATGTGAAATGCAATAATATAATAATAACAGTAAAATGTTATCGCATAATGATAATCACATGGTGAGAGATCACAAAGAGGGGAGAGCGAAGGAGAAAGAAAGAGAGAGAGAGAGAGAGAAAGACATACAGAAAATAATAAAGAGAGAATGTATGAACTTGTAGTTGCTATGATAGCAGTTCACGCATGTGAAGGGAAAGAAATTAAGAGATATAGAGCGCGCGCGAGTAAAAGAGAGGAAGCAAGGGAGAGAGATAGGCAGATAGAACGAGAGAGAGAGAGAGAGAGAGAGAGAGAGAGAGAGAGAGAGAGAGAGAGAGAGAGAGAGAGAGAGAGAG
>NW_014577328.1:210700-226320 GCF_000485595.1 Priapulus caudatus | reverse complement strand
TCGGTCGGTCGGTCGGTCGGTCGGTCGGTCGGTCGGTCGTCGTCGTCGTCGTCGTGTGTGTCGTGTGTCGTGTGTGTGTGTGTGTGTGTGTGTGTGTGTGTGTGTGTGTGTGTGTGTGTGTGTGTGTGTGTGTGTGTGTGTGTGTGTGTGTGGGTGTGCGTGTGTGTGTGTGTGTGACCCAAATCTCTGTATTTAAATCAAACCTATATATACCTAAGAAATGTCCTTAGAAACATGAAGGCGAGGGCCCGTTGTAGGCAGGTCATGATGAAATTGATCCACTGTCTTCGCGCCTCGAATTCGTTCGCGATCGACTTGGTTATATCCTGTGCTGTTGTCGCATCTAGTCGTTGTTCAGGCACCACCATCTACATGTGCGACGTCATACGACAACCACGCCACTACCCTTATTCATGTAAATTGATATATACCACGAATAAATTTTGCGATTATAAAATGATAATGTCATTATAGAGATGGGCACAGAGCGCCGGCGTAAGCCTAACAATCTCACCCACGTAACAATAATAAGCTTTGCTGGGAAACGCCTCTTGGGGGACACCACAGCAGCACAGTTGCGGAGGTCTTGTTATCCACGAAAGGAGCCAAGCGGGGGTAAAATCGAATAATACTATACCGTAACATTCCGTGTTTTGGTGCAATGATCACAATCACGAGCACAACGAATATCGATTCGCATAGATTATTGTACCGATTATCGACTTATTTGTTACCTGGTATTGCAGTTGCACCTCGAAGTTTTTGTTGAACTCGTCTGCCGCCTTCACTGCACTGTCGTATGCTTCTCCGAACCCGGTGTTGAGTGCGCCGACCGAGTCACACGTCGCTTTGCCTGGAATCACTACAACACGAACTGGGTCTCAACGCTCACGTTCACGTCCAGTGCGTATTCGCCATATATACATTTAGGGATTAAACAGAGATCAATGGCAACATGGTTAAAGCAGAAAATATAAAGCAGACGCGCTATTTCCCAAGTCGAGTTCTCTCTGCAATATGCTCGTCGCACAACTGCAGATCTCAGCGGCAAGTAAATGCCCGGGAGTAGATGAAATTTCGTCGTAAATATCTGGGAATTTCATGAAAAAAAATCTCAACGCATTCGTTATGTTAATTGAAAATCTCGCTTGATTTCATACCCAGTATACGACCGGGCAGCATATGCAGCCGAGTTACCCTGACGTAGCGATATGGCAGTGAGCGGGTTGTGGCCAGAGTTGGGCTTATGATAACCTAGACACTTACGTTTGACTAGTTTGCAAAAAAAGGTTAGTTTTAGCGGCCAGCAGAGCAAGGGTGCAACCACGACACTGACTTTGTCCACGCATTTCATCTCTAGGTCTTTGAATTTCTTTCGGCAAAGTTCGACTCCTAGGTTGAAAACATCTGAAAATAACGTATCGTCGGTTGATATGGTTGAGTATATTTCGTAAACATTGCCTTGGGGGTTTTATTCACAATGCAAATTCTGAAAGCGAGCGTGTACAATGACACAATGACAGAAATTGCATCAAAATTGATTTTTTCATCTTTCTCCGCCATCAGTCGGTGAGATCGGGTGTTCCTGCTTTGTGATCGTTCAGAAGCTCAGATGGAAATACTTTCCGACCGCAAAACGACAACAGCTACATCTGCTATGCACCGGTGAATTGATTCGTCGACAGTTCAACGGAAACTAGAATGACCTAACAGAGATAACACTTTCCGACAAAGAGGAAGTTATCGTCTATAGTCAGCAACCGACAGACCTCCCTCCCGACCTCCCTCCAGACCAATCTCCCGACCTCCCTTCCTCCCTCCCTCCCTCCCTCCCTCCCTCCCTCCCATATATACCAATGTGAGGATCACTCTTTCGAAATTTGAATGAGCCTTATCTGGGCTTTCGTACTCACATACGTGTTGTACACTACACTACGTACGGCAGTCTGTTTACCTTCGCACCTGTAGTCTAGCTTTTTCGCGTAGTTATTCTCAGATGTCGCTGACGGGCTGCCCTCTGCCTTGGCTGCATATTTTTTATCGATCAGATCAGATCTCTTTGTGTCGCTGTTCTCCGCGTAGTCTACATAATCCGTCTCTTTCCTATGCCCATCCACCTCCTTATCGTCGCTCACCTGCCCAGATATAGCAGAGGAGATATGGCAGGGGAGATATAGCAGGGGAGATATATCAGCAGAGATATAGCAGTGGAGATATAGCAGAGTTGGCAAGCACGACAATGCAACCTATCCTGCTTTTAAATCACATCTTATGTATCTTATCACATCTTACAATCTTCAATATCCTACATATATTGTAACGATTTTGGGGTCTTGTCGTGCATGCCTGAGCACGTATACACATATCTGGAGGGGGTACATACGTGTATACATCATACAGCAACGACATCATACATCAGTGTGTGCATAAAGCTCGACGCAACCTCGGCACGTTAGTATTACCATTGCGGACGTGGAGGTTGGCAACTTCAGCCTACACACGCGGGGTAGCTTCAAAGAGCTTCATTGAGGCATCCTTGAGTTTCCCCCACGATGTGAGCACGTGTACAATTTGTGTGCCCTCTATACAAAGCCACGCTGGGCTGCATGGCGAGTATATAAGGGAGGAATATGACAGTCGTCCAGTCAGCGATAGAGTCAGAGTCAGACTCGGAGTCACAGGCAGTCGAGGTACAAGACCTGATGTGTTACACCTGTGTGACGATTACGGCCTGATCAATCGCCCCCAAAGGGAAAAACTTTACAATATATAAAATTCTACGCATGGCAAGAAATTATGACGCGTGGCTCTGTCAAGAATCTATGCGGAAAAATCTCGTACTAACTATTAGATCTTAAAGATGGTAATGAGTGGATGCAAATCCCACTAACAGAAAACAAACTCCAAGCAAGTGGAATATTTGATGTAATCATGTGGATGAAATTATTGACGCAAAGTTCATTATATTTCTCTTTTAAAATTATTATCCTACATATTTGTTCGCCTTTAATTATTACATAATTGAAGCTCCGAATTCGTAACCACACTGGTTGTATGTTCCTATAGGAATCAGCTATATTCCTACTATACCAGGAATTAAGCTTTAATATATATTTCGCCTGCATACATTTATTATATTGTTCTCAATCACTTCTGTATAAGTACGCCTGAGAACGTTACATGTGTTAGTTCGCTGTTCGTTTACGTAAAGTAACCATACCTCCTTCTCTACAGGACTGAATGATTTCTTTAACTGAGATGTCATGTTGTCCATATTGTGGCCTTGCTCCTAAAGAAACACAGAAAAATCCTTAAATTATTTAATCTAACAAAATTTATCTAGGAACCGGTCGGGAAAACCACAGTAAAAAACGCAACAAAATCTGAATTATTTCCAGCGCCAATACTCGCGGCTCTGGTCAATCAATGGCAATTGTAATTGAATCAAACGTAAACTATCAATCGTAGCAGGAAATGTGCGACATGAAGTAACGATAGTTTACCGGTATGGTTAAGGTTTACCGATATGACTCGCGTCTCTCTCGCGTTACGTCTGCACCTTAGCAGACGACCGACACGTCATCACGCCAAGTGACGTCCAGGACCTATTCACGCAGAGAGTGATGACGTCATCTATGAAAGACGGTCACGTAGTGCTTGACTTAATTCCACAACAACCAGGACGATTTTCGTAGCGCGTCGTGGCTATACTTTTAAAAGTCGCGTCGTGGTGTATACTTTTAAAATATTATCGTCTAATATCTGTGCTCAATCTACGAGCGAATACCACCCGTGATCACGATCGTCTGGCATGTTTGATATTATCCCGGCGATTCCACAATCTCCGACATGTTTGATGTTATCGTTGGGAACTCCACGATATCTGACATACTCGATATTTTAGCCGGCTACTACGTAATGCCTGACACGTTTGATATCATCACCGGCAGCGAGTCAACAATATCTGACGTGTTCGATATTATATCGCGGGCTAGTATTCCGCGGGGGCATTAATTACCGCTAGATCCATCATGACGTTGTAGATGGGTTTGTAGGCTAGATCAAACTTCTCCTTCGTCAAGTTGAAGCCAAGAGCCGCTGAGCAACTAATGGATCTCATCACCTCCTCCGAATTGCTTACGATGTTAGCGATGGGCCCTGATTAGTACACAATACGTCTGAGTACAAAGAAGGTGCCGCGCGCCTTGTAATTTTATTCGAAAACGTATTTAGGTTGTTGTATGCGTACGTTAATACAAAGTAATTAATTTAAATACAAATTAATTTAATTGTTAATGTAAATACAAAGTCTTGACTCTGGTTCTATAATGATTTTTCTGATTTTATTACTGAATTTATTTATTGATTAACTGCTGATGAGCTACA
Source organism: Priapulus caudatus (assembly GCF_000485595.1). Classification (NCBI taxonomy): domain Eukaryota; kingdom Metazoa; phylum Priapulida; class Priapulimorpha; order Priapulimorphida; family Priapulidae; genus Priapulus; species Priapulus caudatus. The sequence goes on along the minus strand of NW_014577328.1, from coordinate 221,934 downwards.
ACTAACTAGGCCATTGGATAAATAGATGAATAGATTGATGGATAGACAGACTGACGGATGTGCAGACAGACGGACATCCGAATAGACAGCCTGGTCAACGTACCGCTAATGAGTAAGGCTATCGCGAACGTTGCCACCACGCCGCGTCCGTTCTTACCAAAGAACGTCGGTAGGACTAGCATTGCTACACAGCGGACCTGTTAACGACACCATCGTATTATATATTTATCTACGATTATATTTCCGATTATACGATTATATTTATCCACGATTATATCTACTATTATATACTTATCAATGTCAAGTCGTCACAGCATTAACTCCGAAGTGTTGTTTACAATGTGTTGATTGATGTTAACAAATAAAATCGTCACGGAAACATTTAAGTAAATAAGACAGTAAAAGAAGCGCGCTTGCACGATTTTTAGGATTCTGTGTACACGTCTCACGATCTAAACACTCTCTGTGTACACACCTGTATTAGTTATGGTACTTGGGATAATAATGCGTATGTAAGTTACGCCAATAATGCTTATGCTAGTTACTAGTATTACGTCGAAGAAATGTTTTTTACGGGCATTATAGCGTATATACCTGCACGGAAGCAGAGCATCCCATACCAAGGGCAAGCGCAGCAGCGCCACCGATGGCATAGCGGACAGATTCGTCAAACTGCATGCGAGCTATCACAGCATAATATAAAACTGAAAAAAAGCATAGCCCATATTTCTTGTGTATACACGTGCAAAATGGCTGAAATAAACTAATGAAGTATGTCAACACCACGAACACTTAACAGTCATTAGAATACTCGTACGGAAATTTAATATTGCCGTAATTTGAGGAATCAATATTACTGTTGGGTTGATTAGAATATCAAACACCATTCGTTGCTTCCTTATGACATTTTATCCGAACATAATTTTAAAGGTGAAATAATGTGAATGTAGTGTCTAGCAAACCCAGAGTTTCGTGCTACACCGGTCTTGTGAGTTTTGTATATACGCATACTTTCGGGAAACATTGCCGACGTATATTCTGAAGAGTTATCTCTCATATTTTAGTGATGTGCTGTTCGTCAACATTAAAAACAATAGTCAAAACAGAATGTACTTTGGCCTAAGTTAGACGTACCTACACCAAGTCCGAGTCCAAACGGAAAGCCCAGGATGCGTTTGAGAGTTGGGTATTTATCGGCGGGACTTGATAAGAAATCCGCGAGAAACGGACACACGCATCGCCACCCTCTACCGATCGCTGCTCAAGCCGAAAAAAAAGAAAATGCATTTATATTAGCAACACATCTCACAATTAAGGCTGGTATAGTTGTAAATTTATATACGATATAAACACGCCTTTACATTAAACTACTGTGCAAGTGCTGAATTTTAACAAACGCCGTTTTGCTTTCGCGAATACTCTTCTAGCAATCGCCGAACATATTAGTCAAACAGTCCCTGCTATAATTTAGTTGTTAAACTCGAAAGAAAATACTATGTAAGCACCTGAGAGAATTCTATCAGTACACAGCACGCCAACGTTAACCATTTTCGCAGGAAGCTATACGTCACGTGCTTGCTTGCACTATCAATATCTGTGTCGCTGATGTTAGAATCGGTGAGTCTAGCGCGGATTTTACCTGCGGACATTCTAAGCATTTTATCGCAATGCCGACAATGCAGGACAATGTATTTGCGACAATTTGCGATATGAGATTGTGGTCCTTTGCGCGTATATGCGTATTTTAATTAGCTATCGAAATAAATAGCGAACGCCATATTTACGCGTTATACTTTATATAAACCGCATCAACACGAAAAATCAACACGGATTTTTCGTCTCTTTTGGCAGATACTGGGCATGCGCGAACCAGACCTTAGCCCACAAGAATGCAAAATTTGGGGAGATCCGCTAATGTAAAGGACGGCCAGAACCAAATCCACGCCTGTCGAGCATCACGCAGAATAACTAATATTTCATAGAAGAAATACGCTCGAGTGGTTTGATGAGATAAATAAAACTCAAACGTTTCGAAATAGATGCAAAAAACGAGTAGATCGATGAAATTATTTATAAGTATAAATTAATTCGTCGCGTTATTAGTGCATGGCTAAGCTGTATACTAATACCCCAGTCACACCAGGGCCCCGATCTCACTACGCTCGTACTACGCTCTAAGAGCGTGGTGGAAACGTGTAGAACGCAGTGTGGACGTATATAGACGTACTGCGGTCGTGATCGAGCGCGGTGCAGTCAGCATGAGCGTGGAGAGCGTGGCCAAACTTTGAACATGTTCAAAATAATCGTGGTGCGAGCGTGGCGGAAATACAGCGCAGTGCGGGCGTATTAGAGACGTGGAAGGCGTAGTACCCACGTAACTCGAGCGTAGTACGAACTTAATGGTCGTATCGCAAGCGTGTCGGGCGCGTGAAAATTGTCGCCCCGTTCTCAGCACGATGTCAATACGTTTTCATCGCGCTGTTACTACGTCCATGGAGATGTCTCTGCGACCTGACCACGCTCTCGCTATGACCATGGTGCGTCTCTAACAAGCTCGACCCGTTCGTACTACGATTGTACTACGCCCAACACGCTCAGACTACGCCGTTGTGGCGTTCGCATTACGTGTTAGTTACGCTCAGATCACGTCCTGCAAACTTGGGGTATAATTTGGGGTGCTACCCTGGCCACCCCACCAGTTCAGTGTCCACTATGGATGAGGCAACACTACTCTATGCTATGTTTCTCGTAGAAGGACAACTCGAACTACTTGATTGCTAAACCCTCATCATGCTGAGGAGGATGAGGAGGAGAAATAGAAGACAACAAAGATCTTGCTGGCTCTCCCCTTGTCTTTTGGCGGCATAGTTGTGTCCGTAGAAAATAATCTTGATGTTAATCTTGATTTAAGTTGATAATGTTGATCTTAGTTATCTTGATGTTAATCTTGACAGCACGGCAGAATGAATGATGATGTATAGAACGCGGCGCGGTATTTATATGATCGTTGCCAGCGCAGTCGGCGCGTGATTGGCGCGTAGTTGAGGCGCGGTGAGCGTTGCTAAGACGCAGTGCAAGCGTCGTTCGAACGTAACACGATCCGATTGGTCGCAATAAAGACGCCGTCCGCGCAGTGCAAGCGTGATGCGGGCGTGGTGTTGAGCGTGGTGAAAGCTTGTTGAGCGCAATGAGATCGGGGTAAAGACGCACTTAGATCGTAGTATGGACGTAATTAGATCGTAGTATCGGCGCTGGGCCCGGCTGGGGCCCAATTGGCCACGCTCTCAACGACGCTCACCACGCTCGGGCAAATTTTTTGAGGACGGGGCGATCGTGATGAGCGTAGCTCTGGTGTGACTGGGCCCGGGAAGCACGCCCGGGAAAAGCACGCCCGGGAAATCGTCAATACTTAATAACGTCACGTAAGCCAGCTGAAAATGTTTTAAACTATTATTGTTTTCGAAAAATTATTGAATTTCGCGATGGCCATCATTTTAAAACGTGATTACGTCACCCGTAATTAGGTCCACTTTATTACAAAATGTAAGTGATTCTGTTCACTTTTTATGGTTAAATTGCTGCATTATAGGCCTACTTCCTATTTTGCTATTCCGTTCGATGTGAACAAACACTCGTAACTCAGACATAGCCCATAGCAAGCATTTAATGTCGTGATCAATATATCTAATGGCCCAGGTTTTTTGGATTTTTAACTAGTTGAGAAACAATGTTATCAGGTAAGAATTTGAGGATACATTTAGTCCCGTTAGTACTTACTTTACATGTAAACAAAAAAATTAAACAAAAATTAAACAAATATACACCGTACAAAATTTGTGACGTAGACAATTTAAAAGGAAAGGCGGAATATAAAAAAACACACAACACAAGTGCACGACATTTAGCTGTTACGCATTAACGTCGCATAATTTAACATGAGCTCTCGACAGCGTCTCCGTGTTCTATGCGCCATACAATAGAATGAACAATGCACACAGCGAACGACAATGTATGCTCGTGTAGTTAGATGAATGGATGCACTTCACGATTATTAACTGTAGCAGAAGGTCAGGAGGACATAAACCGCAGCAAAAATGGCGCAGGTCAAGATGGCGATGAAGGCCTACAAGTTCAAGAAGGCAATGGATGAAGTGGAGAAAGCAAAGATTAACGCAGAGCGAGCGAGAAGAGGATTGCCACCACTACGCCCTTGGTATGAAGCCATTACCATAACTCCGTAATAATTCATAGCCAATGTAGATACATTCAAGGATAGAAATAATATTCGGTTTACATTATATATTTTATGCTATGCAAATATTATGTATATATATATGCACTTACAGATAACTATCCAAGTAGAAGCCCCATAAACCGGAATTGGCCGATTAAATGCTACAATCGTATAGCCTCGACTAATTTGTCAACGATAATATCTTATATTATGCCCGGCGCACACGTGAGTTATTTTACTCAAGTAAAATAACGCATGAGTCAAATTACTCAACGAAAATCCGCCGTTATTTAACTCACGTGTGCGCCGGGCATTAGATCAAAAACACTATTTCCGATTTTATAAATTATTAGTCAAAGTTATTAGTAAATAGTTCATGCGATTATTTAATAATATTTGAGTTACTAAAAGGGCCGGAGATTTGCACAATTTAAATGTTATAGCGACATAAATAATGTAAATCTAAATACCTAGCGATGCATGAATGGCATTCATTACATTATAAAACATTCAACTTCTTTCAAAAGAGTCATGAAAATAAAATCACTATTAATTATTACGACGATATAATGAATAACAATCACTAAAAACGCGATTCGAGAAAATTACAACTTATTGCGTTTCTTCTTTAAAAAAAGGTACGAAGACTGCTACATCAACGTGCTAAAATGGACGAGGGAAGTCATATGCGAGGCTTTCTGTCCGTGCTGCGTCTACACCAGACGGCGTCACATGCGCAAGTGCTGTTCGGAGCGATTTTGCGTGGGACGCATGTTCAACGACGGTTCGTACGAGAACGAACTACTGAAGAACGTACTAGGATACCTCGGAGGCATGGTGTTCACCACGGTGGCGTTCTTCTTCATGATCTATCAACTGAACTATTCGCCGAATGTAGCGACACCGGTCGCTGTGACGATGGCGATAGTTCTCGGCATTGGTCTGGCCTTCTCAACCACCATCAGATGTCTGTTCTTCCTCGCTGCTCCGCAATTGTTCTCGAGTACGTTTCCGCTGGTGGTGAATGCTCATTTGAATCAATGCAGAATGCAAATATCCCTCGATAAACGAAACGCGAATACGAAATCTGCAAGTATATATTTCATCAACTCGTGATACAAAATTTAATGTATTTAACACAATCTGAAGGATAGACGCGTTTTTTATGCTAAGAAGGTTTAATCTGATGGCGGGACAATAGTTATTCTGAAGCTATTATATGTGAATAGAATAAAACTACTAGGAACTAGGAACTAGAAAGTTGGAACACAACCGAGTGACAGTCATCCGAACTATTAAACCGATTTGACTAACTCATCTGTACTACACACACACACGCACGCGCTTTCACTCTCTCCCTCTCTCTCTCTCTCTCACACACACACACACACACACACACACACACACACACACACACACACACATACACACACGCGCGCGCACAAACGCGTGTGCATGCACGCACGCACGCACACACAGAGACACGCACCCCGCACACACACACACACACACACACACACACACACACACACACACATAATACATATATATCTTCTTGTAGGCAAGGGAAGGACTGTTCTTCTAGCCTATATATTTGCCCTTGTTCTAAGCGGCCCGGTCTTCAACTTCACCGAAAACGTAAACAAGATGGCCGACAGCATGTCTTGTGGCCAGGAGCTCGCTAATAACGCCACGAAGGATGCGTATGAGCAAGCAACTTCACCTGTCAACGGTTCGAATTTTTTTATATATATACTCTGGGATATACCTCGTCAACTCGCCAAACTCCTTTGCTATTACATGTTTTTCTCACTTTTACGTTCACTTGGCATTTCATTGTCATTCGAGAAAAGAACCCGCATGCTTTGCGGGCTTGCGGAACACTGTTTTGCATAATGTGTCTGACTCTAGCAGCTATCCATTGAGATCATTAATTGATGTGAGTTACGCACGTGCTCCATTTCATCCGTGCTTTTCGTTGCAAACTGCGCTATGTGATGTTGGTTTCTGTGTGTTCCAACGCGTATGGAGCTTTTAAAGCGACATGAGTGAAAAAATATACCAAAAGATTCGTTCGAACCGTAAGATATTCGTTCGAATGAAAAAAGCTCATTCGAATGAACCTTTTGATGTATTTTTACTCATGCCCCTCTAAAAGCTCCGTAAAAAGCTTTATACGTAATTGAGAATACGGTCCACAGTTATGAAACGGCGGGAAACGGCTGGACGTGGACAGAAATGCTATTATCGCAATCTAAAGCAGGCGCGCTAGCGTATTCCCCATGTTAGTTTCAGGATATATTATATAATATAGCTGCTTTCATCTCAGCACTCACTGACCTCTGAACGTTGCGACTGCATTGAAATCATTTCGAAAGTTCGTTAAAAAATTTTGTCGATGATGCGCCATCTATTCGCGCTACTATTATTAACTTGACCTTGAGTCTCCGGCGTCCGGCGTAACAAAATTTCATAGATTCCTGAAGATGATGAGAGTCTAATGAAGCTGCAAACATTGTAATCTAGAATTGTATCGAGTTAATAAATACATTAAAAATGTGTTTATTAGCTCTTGATTGTATCTAACTACTAATTGCTTCATCAACGATAGACGCGGTGGCGATGAGCGTGATTATAATTTGAGCCAGCGGCGTGACTAATTGCTTTCAGCGATCATCGACAAGCTTCGAGCCACCGTCGAGGCTGTCATGGCCGTGGTCGAAGAGCTTAAGCAGGGCTTCATCGCCCTCAAAGACCTGTTCGCCGAAGTGTGTGAGTATACTTCCTCGTCGTTAACTTTATAGCTCAATTTCAACGAGTGATGAACTCGGCGAACCATCATGGTGCAATGTAGTGCATCTTCGGTTCGTAACATTAGACCTTGTTAGAACCTTCTTCGGGGCATGTGCATGTACATGTGGGTCTTTTACGACACAACATATCTCAGACAAGTGATGTGGCCTCATTAAAGGTTACTGTAATCAGGTAGCGTGGCCGAGCGGTCTAAGGCGCTGGTTTAAGGCACCAGTCTCTTCGGAGGCGTGGGTTCGAATCCCACCGCTGCCATTCGTACTTTTGTGGAAACCGTATACAACCACCGATATAAATCCTGGTTAAATTACTAGGAAAATTCGTGTTGCAACGCATTCTCTGTAAGAAGCTAATCGAAACTATGGAGCGTCCATGATAGTGTCCAACTGTGCCATAACGACTATCTCAAACGCATGTAAAAATAACCAGTGCACTAAAATATTTATTTTATGCAGTGGCCTTTAAACAAACCCCATACATATATATTTTCATTAAAAAAAAACAATAAGATAAGGTCAGGGGAAAGCATTGCATTTATATACAAGTTATTCGACGATATGTTAATATGTCTATGCTTTGCTTTGTAGGGCCTACTGTCGGAATATTCCCTAACCATAACCGTTATCCTGCCCTTAGCTAACCCTAATTCTAACCATAATCTAAACTCTTACCCTACCTCTAACCATAACCTAAACCATATAAACCATAATAACCATAATAACACAAAGCAGGCGTTTAAGTCATCAGTTTTGGCGCCCATTGCAACACAGATACTGTAACGTTGTCTGTGATGGAAGCAGTTTAACGCTGGAAGCCGCCCGTTCTTAGCAAAGCTTGAAATCTGCAGGTGACTCGGTGGGAGTAGTGTTCAACTGGCTCGATGACATCGTGTCTGTGTGCAACGAGAAGATGGGCGCGCCTCATAAGAAGTGCGTCGCCACATTCGACGTCGGAATTAAGAACTGTCGCAAAAAACTCGGCGCCGTCGACTTCCTTTGTGAAATAGCAAACGGTTTCAAAGGCATCTGCAACATCGCTAAAAGTAAGTTCTGTGGCCTTCACATATGTGTGTGCGCGCGCGCGCGTCTGTGTGCGTGTATGCGTCAGTGAATATGACTGCTTGAAGCGTCATGTGTAGTATGCGTATCCCCGTCTGCGCGTGAATATCGTGAGTGCACTTATAAATTTCGTCTCATTGCATCATTGCAGTCGGACAACTATTTTGCAATTTCCCGCAAACTGTGGCTAAAGTCATTACAGATCCAATAAAGAGCAGTGAGTATAAATAAATACGGTTGCGCTATGATCGCCAGTGTTAAATATGAATATTAAACAGAACCGCAGAGAAAGCGGGTATTACACAGAAAATTCAATATATAGACACGGTAATCGCAATGCACTTGCCGAGGTTAAAATCACGACTCATAAAGTATGAACACACGCAGAAAATTTAGGAGAAAGCATATAGATAGAAGTAGTCAAATGACATTCATTCTGGTTGCACTGGCATTTAATATCGCCATTCTAAATAAAAGTGTAGGCCAAGCGTTAGAGCCGAATAAGTTTTTAGCAATTTGCATTAGTTAGATAAACACTTACATTACTTACATTACACTTACATTGCGATTCGAAATGACACGTGTAATGAGAACACGCGTACGTTGTGTTAGAGGTGAACAAGGTCGTTGACGACGTCTATGACATGATGTACGTCAACGTGACGCTGTTCTACGCTTACAACATGACGCTGGAGCAGACGCGAAGCTCAGCGGAAGTCCGACGCGCCATTTTGGGGGAAATAAGACAACGAACGGACACCTTCAGTAAGGTCAGCGATAAGCCACAGTGTCGTCTTAACACGCATGAATATTAATAGATAATTCGATATTATATACTCTTAATAGTAAAAAAGAAGAGGGTGCATTTCCAGCAAGGTTAACGATAAATAAATAAATAAATAAATAAATATATATATATATATATATATACCCATACCTACTTTCCCTTTGAACCATACATATATCCTATGCCTATACCCTCTGCCTTTACCAATCCCGGTTACCAATACCCATAGCCTTCCATGCCCCTGCATACCCTTCCCTATACTAATTCCACCCCTACCAAACACATACCCGACTCTAACTCTTTCCATATCGATTTCATGACGTCTGTTTGAGCCACAATGTTAAGTTTCTGACGTTTTAATTATTTATTATTGACAACGTTCTAAATCACCGCGTTCGCAGGCCGTCTCGTTGATGGACGGAGTGATGGCATTTGCCGTTGGCATGGTGATCGTGAAGACGCTTCTTTATCGGCACAAGTTTCTAACGAAGGACAGGTACGATAACCACTACGTGACCTTTCACCTACGAGACATCGACGAGCGTAGAGAGGAGATGGAGAAGGAGACGATATTACCGCTAAAGGAGAAGGAAGCGCGGAAGTACATACCCGCCTTCTCCTGGCGGCTGGCCAGAAATGAAGGGTAAACATAAAATATGCGATACTTGTTACCGAGGATATACCGCATCACAGGCATATGTGTAACGGGATAGCAGCCGCAGTGTGATGCAGGGCTAGCAATTCAGTGCGCCACAACGTATTGAACGTAGTAGTATCATGACAGACAACGCGGTTAAAAAGAGCACTCACTCGAAGAGCGCGATCGCTAGCTTACTCCCACCAACAGACTTGATCACGTCCGCGCAGACACATGACTGCTGCTGCTGCTGCTGCTGCTGCTGCTGCTGCTGCTGCTGCTGCTGCTTCATGTTCTCTTTTATATTTCCCACTGTATATCATTACTATTATGAGAAAGCGTTAATTTCAATGCGTCCCACAGTATGAAGCTACTGAAAGGTCTGACGGTATACTTCGGCATGCTGTTTCACGTCGGCTTCTACATGACTGCCGACTACGCCCTCTACTGGTTGCTGGACATGGTTAGACTACACGCGGACGTGAGAGTTTACGAGGAAGGTACGTTTACGTGAATCGCAAAACATTAGCCAACCGATGAAACAATGTGAATACCGCAATGAAAACGGGTTTTCTCGTTGTCGCTGGTGTCGTCTCCAATCGTCTACAATCGTCTGCCGTATCGATGTAAACAGCCGAAGAGGCGCATCATCATCATCATCATCATCATCATCATCATCATCATCATCATCATCACCATCATCATCATCATCATCATCATCATCATCATCACCATCATCATCATCATCATCATCATCATCATCATCATCACCATCATCATCATCATCATCATCATCATTATTTTTTATTGTTATTACTAGTAGTAATAGTAATAGTAAAAGTATTATTATTAGTAGTAGTAGTAGTATACATTATTGCATGTTTTTTTATTGTAATTATAATAGAAATAATTACTATTAAACCTGATAAAAATTAAATCAAAAACAATAATAATAATTACTTATCATTATTACTATTATCTACAACTTACTTACTTACCTCAGCATTTTCAAACATCTATTCGCACACTAGTTCCTGGTAATCTGAAGATGCACGTGGAAGGAAATGGTCTACTAGCTGATATCTACCGAACAATAATCACCTCGTTCGATTCGATGGCCGATCCTCCGCCGAAAGCCGACACCACGGCCTGTCTTCCCGACCCTAACAAGCCAGACATTGAGAAATACAAAACGATAGGTGAGTCACAACGGGAGAGTTTTAACGTTCGCTAATGTTAAGTGATAAACTATAGCACTCGTATTCTGTTCAGTTAATTCCGATTCAAAATTCATGGTCGATGCGTGAACTCGAATGATCGTCGACTGCATTTTCATTCGATGCGTGAATCCGAATGATTCATGCAGTCGATTCGATGCTGTTCGGGAATCGAATGATTCGATCGCATTCATTCGATTCACGGATTCCGGAATTTCGATTCGATTCAGCGACAATCGAGATCATTCGACTTCTACGCATTCGAATCAATTCGCATGCGTTGAATCGAATTAGATGCCCATCGAATCATTGCGATTCGCGCATCGAATCATTTACGATTCGCACCCGAGCATGCGCAATCATTGATTCACGCATCGAACTCATTCCGATTCACGCATCGAATTCATTCGATGCATCATTCGTGCGTGAATCGACATGATTCAATGCGAGATCGAATGATCCGGAAACTGATCATTCGATCAGCTCCTGA
>NW_014577328.1:202754-206916 GCF_000485595.1 Priapulus caudatus | reverse complement strand
GTTTTTCTGGTCCTCGCCCCACTATCTATCTCGCTTTCACTGTCACCATCGAGGTCCCGCTCGTCCTCGACCTGTCCGTCTCCTTCCAGATCCCTCTCCTTGCTCTTGCTGTCACCCTGCGCGCCTCACCTATTATTTTGCTCTGCACCTCATCTCTCTCTCTCTCTCTCCTCTCTTCTTTTATCTCACTCTCTCTCCCCCCTCTCTCTCTCTCTCTCTTTTCTCCTCTCTCTCTACTATATATATCGATCTCTCTCACTCTCTCTTCCGATCTCTTGATCTCTATATCTCTTCCTGCCTAGCGCCTTTATTATACGAACCATTTACACGTACGCTTCTGGTGCTGCTGCCTGATTGCGGGGGTGCTGCTGTTGGTGTTGCTGCTGGCCCTGCTTCTGCTGTTGTTGGCTTGCTGCTGTTGTTGCTGCTGTTGTTGTTGTTGCTGCTGCTGCTTCTGCCGCCGCTCCGTCTGCACAATTATAAAAAAACACATCAATGCGTGATGTTGCAGCGATCTACTGCATTGAGTGTTTCACCGACATCAACAACATTTGTACGGTCTGCATGCGACCCGTAGACTACGGTGACTTCTCTGACGTTAGCGAAGAAAGGTGAGACTCTCTTCTCTCTGTAACGGCTCTTACAACAGTTTTTGTTAGAAATGAGGTGTGCAGGTGAGGTGAGCGTGAGGTGTGCGGACTGTGACGAGGTGAGGTTGCGCGAGGATGAGGGTGGCGAGGTGAGTGTGCAGCGTGAGGTGTGGTAGTGACGAGGTGAGGTGTGGCGAGGTGAGGGTGTGGCGAGGTGAGGCTGTGGGCGAGGTGAGGGTGCAGGTGAGGTGAGAATGAGGTGAGGTGAGGTTGAAGTAAGGTGAGGTGAGGTGGAGATAGGTTGAGGTGAGGTGAGGGAGGTTGAGGTGGACGGTGAGTTGGAGGTGGCAGGTTGATGGTGAGGTGAGGTAGGTGAGGTGAGCGTTGCAGGATTGTACGGTGAGGTGCAGGTGAGGCTGATGGTGTAGTGAGGGTGAGGTGAGGTGAGGTGAGGTGAGGTGAGCGTGAGGGTGAGCGTGAGGTGAGGTGAGGCTGGAGGTGAGGTGAGGTGAGTGAGGTAGGAAGGTGAGGTGACGGTGAGGTGAGGTGAGCGTGAGGTGAGGTGAGGTGAGTGAGGTGAGTGAGGTGAGGTGAGGCTGAGGTGAGGTGAGGTGAGGTGAGGTGAGGTGAGGTGAGGTGACGACCGATGAAGTGATGATGTGATGCGATACGAAATGATGTGATGATTGTAGAAGGTAAGACGACACCACATTCAGCTGTTATATAATTAAACAGCAATATCGACTGTGTACTTTCGAAGTAAAATTTGATTGTAGTGTGCCGCCCCGAATTGTGGTTGGAAATGTGGTTTCTAGGACATGAAACCACATTATGAATGAATTGCTCGCTTGTCGTCTTGCTTTTCTACTGTAGCATGTGACAACCATTGACAAATCTTTCAACCGAGTTAATCTTTTGTATTTAAGCTTTAGTTTATGTATAATATATGTAAGGTGATTTGTGACAGCAAGGATTTTATGGAATGGCTTTCATTTAGAGATTAGTTCACTGATTGTTTTTTTTTGTATGGTAGTGTAAGCGTGTACAGTGTCAGGGATTCTCCCCTGTGTAAACACATGTTGACGTTTATCTCTAATTTAAATGCAAAATAAGATGCTGCGTTTTTAATGAAGAGGATTTAAACTTGCAGTTTTGCGTTTTAATTTTGCATTACGCAAAAACTGCTATTTAAATACATCTTAAAACATCGTTTCGGCCATCAACCTTTATGGATTTAGAGCCGATCATATCACATCCAACTGCCAGTCAACATAAAAGTTTCGAGAGAAAGAACTTCTAGCAACAGTTTGATAAAAAAAAACATATTATTATTTAAATCGCTAAAAATCCGCCAAAATAATCTACTCGCGAGAGGTAATGCTCTTGAGAACCAACGCCGCATGAGGCACTCTGTCTAATTGCATTAGCGAAAATTCATTTTCGCTTCATATATATGTGAACTTGATTTCGCGCCAGAGATTCGAGCGACGAAGAGGAGTTTTTGCGCATGCGGCGAGAGCAGACGGCTAAATCACTCGCCGAAGCTGACGACGTTGAACGCCAAACATATGCCGCCATTGAATCCGACAGCCACTGCTGGCGAAAAGCTGACGTCACACATTCTGAGTGGGACAGCGACGATGATGACGATGGCGAGGATGAGGATGCAGACAATCAGTGCGGTTCCGTGCATCGGTACGTCTCCACAGATATCTTTCAGACGAGAGACGAGGTCGACGATGACGTCACGACGGAGGAAGAGGTGAGCGACGTGGAGTCCATACGTAGTGCAGCTGATCGTCTGCGCGAAAGAGTCGAGTTTCTCAATGACGAATTTCCGGACATGCCACAGATGTTGCGAAAATGACACATGGTGTATATGATTGAGTATTTTATGCAACAATAAATTATTAATCTTAAATTAGATTTACAAGTTCATTAACGCCACGACATAGCAGAAAAAAACAGTAACGGCAACATTTCTGCAGTTGTTGTTGTTGATGGTAATAACAACGACGACAACGACGACGACGACGACGACGTCGACGATGATGATGACGGCGAGGACAATGATGATTATACGTTGCTAAGTACAAGCACGATAATCCGGCTGTGGTCGCCATAGCTTTAATCTCAAGCTGTGACATTCTTAGGGTTCTAATAAGAGCCTTAAACGTCACCATCAAAATCCAGAAATTTTACTTAAAATTTCTCAATAGATTCTATTGGAATTACGCAATAATGGTAATGGCCAGTAACTTCCTCAAAGACGTCGGCTGTGTTCACTGAAAACCTACCAAATCAATCAGCGAGAAATGCGCAATTCTTTCACCAAGATTTAATAATAGTTGTTGTAGTAGTGAACAAAATAGCTAAGCTAGAACAACGCATGTTCGAAAATTAATTATTGCCGGAGCGATTTTATTATAATGCTTGGTAATGTGCGTGCGCGCACAATAAACAAATTTTTAGACTAATTGATTAATTATTTTCCAAACATAGTAGTTGCTATATAATCCTGAGACAATGTTCACTAATTTTAACACACCCACACGTATCGAATTAAAATTTGAGTTTGTGTGTTGTGTTGTGTGCTTGTTTGCTTGTTTGTTTGTGTGTGTGTGTGTGTGTGTGTGTGTGTGTGTGTGTGTGTGTGTGTGTGTGCGTGAGTGCGTGAGTGAATGTATGCGAGCGCGCGTGTGTTCTGAACGTGGTGTACACGTACCTAAGTATGCGTGCATGTTACAAAATAGATTTTAAAAAATCAGATTGTTTATCAGCAGCATGAGAAAACATGACGTTTAGATGTCGCGTGGAGTTGACTTTAACTTCTTTGTTTCAGAGCGCATACGATTATTTAACAATCGGCAGCGAAAATATAATTTGTTAATTATCTAACATAATGGAAAATTTTAACATCAACAGTTTTGGAGCTATTACTCTAAATTATGTTATTATAATATAATGGCATAGGCGATATTAATGTAAATTATAAAATAAATTTATTTAATCATCGCAGACGGGAACACGCGCACATCAGCACGTGACGAGCTGCTTCAATGATAATTATCTAATTCGTGAGCGGCCAATTTCACGTCGCAGCATGCTCCGTCACTCCCCAATATGCTGCGTTAGGTGCAACTAAAACAGATAAATGTATTTATACGATAAAAGGCCATTGCGTTCACGCATGACAGCATACAAAAGCGAGATTTCGTAGTAACATTCGAAATTCACCTCAATAATACATCAAATATAATGGTCAGGGCGGCCGTCCATGACTGCATTTACCAACACTAGATATTTAACCAACACTAGATATTTAACCAACAATAGATATTTAGCCAACAATAGATATTTAGCCAACAATAGATATTTAGCCATCAATAGATGCGCATTGAGGTGACTTTGCCCGAATTTCCGAACGTATCTCCGCACATGAACGAATCCGTTTAGACAGTAAAATAACAATGTATGAGTGCTTTGTAACGTATCGCAACACGCTTGGCGAGAGAGAGAGAGAGAGAGAGAGAGAGAGAGAGAGAGAGAGAGAGAGAGAGAGAGAGAGAGTA
>NW_014577328.1:176267-202744 GCF_000485595.1 Priapulus caudatus | reverse complement strand
AAGAAGCACAACACGGGGGGGGAGAGAGAGAGAGAGAGAGAGAGAGAGAGAAAGAGAGAGAGAGAGAGAGAGAGAGAGAGAGAGCTTGTAACTGAAGCCATTTCACGCGAGGCTGCGTGACAGCGGTCCGAAATCTCTAGCGGCTGCAGAGGTGAAGCGATACTCACGCCTAGCGCAGACCTGCGATTTTTGGTTGCTCGATGAGCTGATTCGACCTGGTACTAATTGCAAAAGAAGCTTTTTCATCATTAACCAGTTAGAATAAACCTCTAAATAAACATACTAAAAGTCTTTAAGGATCTAAGCAGGGGAACATCTCCAAATGGGACTCACCGCTAACTCGCTTTCTCCTGCAACATGAAAACGAGGCTCTAAACCGGAAGTTGTTGTTTTCCGTGATTATATCGCCAGAAATCGAGCCATTTTGCTCGAAACCAAGAAAAACAACTATTATGGATGGTTAAATAGCTTTAATCTGTATTAATAAATACAAAACAAATACAAAAAAATAACATTTCTTAAAATATGACACTTGTTATTCAAACCTTGTGCAAGTAGTAGTGCATGAGTGACATTTCGAAAACATTATCGCGTTGGCGCGCATCAGAAACAGCAGACTGCAATCCATTGCTCTGACTCGTTCTGGTGTCTTTTGTTATTCAAAGCAGATTGGCGGGCCACAAACACTACTTTCTATTGTTCTCTAATGCGCGCGCAATATAGTAAAACTCATCGATTGTACTGACTCGTTCTGGTACACATGTCTTTTGTTATTCAAAGTAGAATCGCGGGCCACAAACACTGCTTTCTATTGTTCTCGCTAAAACACCGCCAAAGTCGTCTATTTGTTCCATGGATAGCAGTTCAAATGTCATGCTTGGGAGACCTGACTTCTGCGCTCATATGTTAACATTACTCATCCTCGTTGTCATAATCAATTAATTGGCTCGTCGGTATTGGTGCATGCAGACCCTTTGCATTGGCCACAGGCTGGGGAGCAGTGCATGCTGTTTTTGCGGCAGGTGCATCGCAAACTGTTACAGTCCGACACACAGTTGCACCTAATCAACTGCAGCAGGGATTGCGGTGCAGGTGGCAAGTCGGTCGTAATTGGGACAACTTCGGTATCTCTGACTTTCCATTCTCATTGCTCTATGGACATGTCTGCGTCCTCTCTTTGCCACTGCTTCACTTGCAGGTACACGCATAGGCTGTGATACCGGACCGCTGCCGCGCTCGGAGGTAGATTCTGTGGTTGTATATGTGCCGTCTTCGTTGCGAGTTTTTGGAAGTTTCCCGACCCTAACAAGCCAGACATTGAGAAATACAAAACGATAGGTGAGTCACAACGGGAGAGTTTTAACGTTCGCTAATGTTAAGTGATAAACCGGAGAGCACATTATTTCCGCGCAAGTAAATTAAACCGTAAGCTAACTTCGTGGAAACCTCGTGAAACTATACGGGATAGTAATCGCACTTCGACCATACAAAGGAAATCTAATATCAGAGCCGCGAAGCGCGCTCGGAAAAAATTCTGCTGTGTGATTTCATTTGGCGAAGCCGTATCAAAATCACGAACCAATTTTGACAACTTTTATGAAATCTAAAATGTACACTTTAACGCAAACGGGGGGCGAGAATACAACTAACACCGTTCATCTCGAAAAAAATATGGGCAAACGAATTCGTTTTGCTCGCATTAGTTTTTAATTTGGCAATGTGAAATCACCATTCGTGGCGAACAAAAAACTGATGTGCTCGTGGAAGTCAGAGAAGCGTTATGAATAATTAATGGAGACGAATTCGAGCTGTTGAGTGGCATCTAAATATGGACGATATTCATTTGTGTTCGATCGTGGCTTTCTCAGGCATATAGAATCTGCAGTTTTCCTTAGTGCGAATTACATAGTCTACAACTGTTACACGTGTAATTCCTACGCAATTCTTGGTGATTTAGCAAGAACACACTGTAGCACGTTTGGTTATGTAATATTTTAGCTTCTGTAACGATGAGGCTTCTTGTAACGTGTCGTAACACTGTGGCGTTTTATTTAGCGTTACAATGCT
Organism: Priapulus caudatus; assembly: GCF_000485595.1. Lineage (NCBI taxonomy): Eukaryota > Metazoa > Priapulida > Priapulimorpha > Priapulimorphida > Priapulidae > Priapulus > Priapulus caudatus. Next base: position 200,677 of record NW_014577328.1, on the reverse strand, counting down.
TTAGGGGTTTTAGCGTTGTAGCGATATACCATGGCAACGTTAACGGTGTTGCGTTTCACTCTTGCTGGCCGCTCGAGGCTCAGTAAAAATATAACATTATATTGTATAACATTATAACACTATATTGTATTGATGTAGCGTTCAAACATTGTTTTGGGGTCGTGTTCAGTGATTTAGCGTTGTAGCGTTGTACTCTTGCTAGCAACGTTGTTGCGTTGTACTCTTTCTGACGACATTATCCTTAGTACAAACATAACGCACTACATTGCATCGTTTCATCGTTAAGCTTTCGGCGTTTTTACTGTTTTCGTGTGCTAACCATAGTGTATCCTTGGTACGTTGTCGATATCGTGTTGTAGGCATTTTGCTGGGCATCTACCTGACCATGCTCGTGTGTGAATCGTATGGGTTACGGCTACGACACACGGTGTGCGCCAGCTATTATCCACGTCGAGAGAAGGAGCGGGCCGTCTGGTTGTACAATCACATACTACAGCGCCGCGGAGGTGTGTTGTATGTTCTAGTTTACTCAAAGTAATTTATCACCCATTACGCACTATTATTCATATACTACCGTAATAAAGGCGGCAGGAGTTATAGTAAAACTAGACACAAAACGTGCTTGCAAAGGTTGGTTCTCTGAGCTTCCAAATGCATTCAGGTGAATCTATTTCTGCTTCCATATATTAAACGTCTAATATCGCTAGGCATACAGAGGTAACTGACGCTTTAAAAATTGCTCGTATTCATAAAATGTTCAGGTTCTTACTGTTCTGTGAAAAGGTAAAATTGTAATATAGCGACGAACGGCCTGAATTATCTAAAATGTCGTCCGGATATATCGTTCATTTTTATCCAAGCGTACTTTCTTCTCGTGCCTCGTAGTTATGATTTAATTCCACATCTATCAATTGTAGAATTATATTACATTTGTCTCAGTAGTCATATCTGTTGTTGTCCAACGCTGTCTAGTGATGTATCGATGTGGTCTCAGCTTTTCTATAGATAATAATCTTTCCGGAGGGCTTAGCTAGGCTATTTCGTGAAAGTTTGAATTAAAATGCCATTTTGCAATCATTTTCAAATGTATTAGATACTTCTTCAAGACTTGTTTTTTTCTGATAATAAAGTTATTCATTCACGCGCTTAGCTATCTATCGTATTTACTCGTATATAATCGCAGTTTTTTGTACACAACTTTAGTAAAAAAAAATCAATCAAAAATCAAAATGTACCAATGTGTGTACCAACTTTTCAAAGCAAAATATTGGGTGCGACTTATACACGCATGTTTTTTATACACGAGTAAATACGGTACATAAACATCATAAGAAATTATTGCTACCGAATTTACAGCATACTAATAATACTAATCACAGTTCGCTTTGAGTAGGTAAACGGCCATTTTGTATTTCTCCGAGCTACAAAGCGTTAGTATATGGATAACAAATGTTGTTTCTGCAGGTTTAGTGAAGTTTATGCGACGGCAAATGCGAAGAGCGCACGAGATGAACAAAACCGTAGAGAAGATAAGCATTCGATCCCGCCTAGTCGCCCAGTGAGTGCTAGTCCGCACACACGCACGTACGCACGCATGCACGCAAGCGTGTACTTACAACGCACAACTTGGCATGTACGCACACATGTGCGCACGCATGCACGCATATACGTTGAGTGATGTCTTTAATGGTTGCTTCATAATATCGGTTTTTATTATGAGTACAGTAAAATATGCATCGCAAAGATTGCTTGATAAGACATGCTACATAAGATATGCCGTTTTGTCGCTTGCTATTATAAATCTATAATCCTAATGGTATTCGGTATCGTTCATAGATTTCCATGCCTGCGTAAGTTGATTGTATATATGGGCTTCCGTCGGAAATACTGTATTGGTTGCCGGGCGGAGGGCAGGCTGGATGATTTCGATATGTTCAAGCACTGCAGCGATTCCGATTGTAAAGGTATTCCGTCATACTAGCTACCACACCCATAAAAGTGAATTGCAACTCGCATCAATCCTCACTCACATCAACTCTTACTCACATTGCACCTCGTATACACTGCATGTATGTAACTCACATCATTGCCCGAGCACACTGCCTCACGGTATCTCGTGACGTCACCTGTCGTCTCTAACATCATTCTCAAATTCAATCGCTCCCGCACTTGATTGTGCTCTCTTATTCATACTCCGTCTCGCCCACCCTCTCTCGTACATGTTCTTTCTGCCCCTTTCTCTCTCTTTCCCCCCTCTCTCTCGTTTACTATAGTTGTTTTTCTGTCCCATCGCCCCCTCTCTATCTCGCTTTCACTGTCACCATAGAGTCCCCCTCTCTCGACCTGTCCCCGTCTCCTTCCATATCCCCTCTCTCTTGCTCTTGCTGTCACCCTCGCGCTCCCCTATTACTTTTGCTCTGCCTCATTATCTCTCTCTCTCTCTCTCTCTCTCTCTCTCTCTCTCTCTCTCTCTCTCTTTCTCTCTCTCTCTATCTCGCGCGCTCTCTCTCTCTCTCACATCTCCCCCTCTCTCTTTCTGTCTGTCTCTCTCTCTCTCTCTCTCCGATTCTCTTTGATCCTATTATCTCTTCTGGCTTAGCGCCTTTAATTATACGAACCATTTACACGTACGCTTCTGGTGCTGCTGCTGTTGCTGGTGCTGCTGTTGGTGTTGCTGGCTGCTGCTTCTGCTGTTGTTGCCTGCTGCTGTTGTTGCTGTGATTGTTGTTGTTGGCTGCTGCGCTTTCTGTTGGCCGCTCGCGTCTGCACTAATTTAATAAAAAAAAACATGCAATGCGTGATGTTGGGCAGCGATTCTATCTGCATTGAGTGTTTGCACCGACATCAACAACAATGTGTAAACGGTCTGGCATGCGACCCGTAGACTACGTGACTTCCTCTGGACGTTCAGCGAAGTAAAGGGATGACTCCATCTCTCTGTAACGGCTCTTACAACAGTTTTTTGTTTAGAACATGAGGTGAGGTGAGGTGAGGTGAGGTGTGGTGTGACGAGGTGAGGTGTGGCGAGGTGAGGTGTGGCGAGGTGAGGTGAGGTGAGGTGAGGTGAGACGAGTGAGGTTGGCGAGGTGAGGTGTGGCGAGGTGAAAGGTGTGTGGCGAAAGGTGAGGTGAGGTGAGGTGAGATGAGGTGAGGTGAGGTGAAGTAGAAGGTGAGGCTGAGGTGAGATAAGGTGACGGTGAGTGCAGGTGAGGTGAGGTTGAGGTGAGGGTGAGGAGGTGTAGGGAGGTTGAGGTGAGGTGAGGGTGGAAAGGTGAGGATGAGGTGAGGTGAGGTGAAGGTGAAGGTGAGGTCGAGGTGAGGTGAGGTGAGGTGAGGTAGGTGGAGGTGAAGTGAGGTGAGGTGAGGTGAGGTGAGGAAGAGGTGAGGTGAGGCTGAGAGATGAGGTGAGGTGAGAGATGAGCGTGAGGTGAGGTGTGGTGATGCGTGAGGTGAGGTGAGGTGAGGTGAGGTGAGGTGAGGTGGAGGTGAGGTGAGGTGAGGTGAGGTGAGGCTGAGGTGAGGTGAGAGTAAGGTGAGGGTGAAAGTGAGGTGAGGTGAGGTTGAGGTGAGGTGAGGTGGAGGTGAGGTGAAGGATGAAGGTGAGGTGAGGTGACGGTGAGGTGGAGGTGAAGGTGAGGTGAGGTAGAGTGAGGTTGAGGTGAGGTGAGTGTGAGGTGAGGTGAGGTGAGGTGAGGTAGGTGAGGTGAGGTGAGGTGAGGTGAGGTGAGGTGAGGTGAAGGTGTGGTGTGGTGAGGGAGGTGAGGTGAGGTGAGGCTGAGTGAGGTTAAGAGGTGAGGTGAGGTGAGGATGAGTTAGGTTGAGGGTGAGGGTGAGGGTTGAGGTGATGGTGAGGTGAGGTGAGGTGAGGATGAGGTGAGGTGAGGTGAGTGAGGGTGAGGTGAGGTGAGGTGACGACAGAATTGAGTGATGATGTAATGGCGATACGAAATGATGTGGATGATTGTAGAAGGTAAAGAACGACAACCAACAATCAGCTGTTATATAATTAAACAGCACTATCGACTGTGTATTTCGAAGTAAAATTTGATTGTAGTGTGCCGCCCACGAATTGTGGTTGGAAATTGTGGTTTCTAAGGACATTGAAACCACATATGAATGAATTGGATCGCTTGTCGTCTCTTTCTACTGTTATGCATGTGACAACCCATTGACAAAATCTTTAACCGAGTTAATCTTTTGTATTGTAAGCTTGCAGTTTATAGTATAATATATGTAAAGGTGATTTGTTGACAGCAACGGATTTTATGGAATGGCTTTCATTTAGAGATTAGTTCACTGATTGTTTTTTTTTTGTATGGTAGTGTAAGCGTGTACAGTGTCAGGGATTTCTCCCACTGTGGTAAACACATGTTGACGTTTATCTACTAATTTAAATGGGCAACAGAATAAGATGCTGGCGTTTTTAATGAAGAGGAATTTAAACTCGGCAGTTTGCGTTTTAAATTTTGCATTACGCAAAAACTGGCTATTAAACTACATGCTTAAAAACATCGTTTCGGCCCATCAACGCTTTACATGGATTTTAGAGGCCCGATCATATGCACATCCAACTGCCAGTGCAATCATAAAAGTTTTCGAGAGAATAGTAACTTCCGTAGCAACAGTTTTTGATAATAAAAAAAACATAATTAGATTATTAAACCGCTAATAAAATCCGCCAAAAATAAATCTACTCGCGAGAGGTAATGCTCTCGAGAACGGCAACGCCGCATGAGGCACTCTGTCTAATTTGCATTAGCGAAAATTTCCATTTTCGCTCAATATATATGTGACCTTGATTTCGCGCTGCGAGATTCGAAGCGACGAAGAAGGAGTTTTTGCGCATCGCGGCGGAGAGGCAGACGGCTAAATCACGTTCGCCGAACTGCGACGTTGAAACGCCAAAGAAAGCAAAAAAAAAGGAACGAAAAGCATATGCGCGCCATTCGAATCCGAACAGCCACTGCTGGCGAAAAGCTGACCGTCACACGCACGATTCTGAGTGGGACAGCGGACGAATGATGACGATGGCGAGGATGAAGATTGCAGAAATCAGTGCGTTCCGTGGCATCGTACGTCTCCATAGATTATCTTTCAGAGACGAGAGAGACACCGAGGCGACCGATGACGTCACGACGACGAGGAAAGAGGTGAGCGACGTGCGAGTCATAACGTAATGGCAGCTGATCGTACTGCGGCGAAAAGTCGAGTTTCTCAATGACGAATTTTCCGGACATGCCACAGATGTTGCGACAAAAATGACAACATGGTGTATCATTGATTGAGTATTTATCAACAATAAATTATTAATCTGTAACATGTAGATTTACAAGTTCATTAAGCGGCCAACGACATAGCAGAAAAAACAGTAACGGCAAACATTTCTGCAGTTTGTTGTTGTTGAATGGGTAATAACAAACGAGCGACAACAGACGACAGACGACGGGAACACGACGTCGACGAGGATGATGATGACGGCGAGGAACAATGATGATTATACGTTGCTAAGTTACAACACGACTATCCGGCTGTGGTCTGCCATAGCTTAAATCTCAAGCGTGCCATTCTTAGGGTTGCTAATAAGAGGCCTTAAAACGTCACCCATCAAAAATCCAGAATTTACTTAAAATTTCTCATAGATTCTATTGGAATTACGCATAGATGGTATGGCCAGTAAACTTCCTCAATAGACGTCGGCTGTGTCACTTGAAAACCTAACCAAATCAAATTCAGCGAGAAAGCGCAATTCTTTCACGCAAAGATTTAATAAATAGTTTTTGTAGTAGTGAACAAAATAGCTAAGCTAGAACACGCATGTCGACAAAAATTAATTAATTGGCCGGAGCGCATTTTATTATAATGCTTGGTAAATGTGCGTGCGCGCACAAATAAACAAATTTTTAGACTGAATTGATTAAGTTATTTTCCAAACATAGTAGTTGCTAATATAATCCTGAGACAATGTTCACCTAATGTAACACACCACAACGTATCGAATTAAAATTTGAGTTTGTGTGTTGTGTTGTGTGCATTGTTTGGCTTGTTTGTTTGTGTGTGTGTGTGTGTGTGGGTGTGTGTGTGTGTGTGTGTGTGTGTGTGTGTGTGTGTGTGCGTGAGTGGCGTGAGTGACATGTATGGGCGAAGCGCGCATGGTGTTCTGAACGTGGTGTACACGTACCTAAGTAATGCGTGGGTGCATGTTACAAAATAGATTTTAAAAAAATCAGATTGTTTATCAGCAGCATAAGAAAACATGACGTTTAGATGTCGCGTGGAGTTGACTTTAAACTTCTTATTGTTTCAGAGCGCATGACGATATTTTAACAATCGGCAGCGAAATATATAATTTTGTTACTTATCTAACATAATGGAAAATTTTAACATCATCAGTTTTGGAGCTCCTTAACTCTAAATTATGTATATTATATATATAAATGGCATAAGGACGATATTAATGTAAATTATAAAATAAATTATATTTAAATTCATCGCAGACGGGAACAACGGCGCACATCCAGCCGTGACGAGCTGACTTAATGATACATTATGCTATTCGTGAGGCGGAGTATGCCAAATTTCACGTCGCAGCATGCTCCGTCACTCCCCAAATATGCTGCGTTAGGTGCAACTAAAACAGATAAATGTATTTATACGATAAAAGGCCATTGCGCGTACACGCATGACAGCATACAAAAGCGAGATTTCGGTAGTACATTCGAAATTCACTCCTCAATAATACATCAAATATAATGGTCAGGGCGGCGTCCATGACTGCATTTACCAAACACTAGATATTTAACCAACACTAGATATTTAACCAACAATAGATATTTAGCCACAATAGATATTTAGCACAATAGATATTTTAGCCATCCAATAGATGCGCATTGAGGTGACTTTGCCCGAATTTCCGAACGTATCTCCGCACATGAACGAATCCGTTTAGACAGTAAAATAACAATGTATGAGTGCTTTGTAACGTATCGCAACAGCCTTGGGCGAGAGAGAGAGAGAGAGAGAGAGAGAGAGAGAGAGAGAGAGAGAGAGAGAGAGAGAAGAGAGCTTGTAACTGAAGCCATTTCACGCGAGCTGCGTGACAGCGGTCCGAAATCTCTAAGCGGCTGGCAGAGGTGAAGCGATACTCACGCCTAGCGCAGACCTGCGATTTTGGTTGCTCGGATGAGCTGATTCGACCTGGTACTAATTGCAAAAGAAGCTTTTTCATCATTAACCAGTTAGAATAAACCTCTAAATAAACAATACTAAAAGTCTTTAAGGATCTAAGCAGGGAACATCTCCAATATGGGACTCACCGCTAACTCGCTTTCTCCTGCAACATGAAACGAGGCTCTAAACCGGAAGTTGTTGTTTTCGCGTGATTATATCGCCAGAAAATCGAGCCATTTTGGGCTCGAACCAAGAAAAAAACTATTATGGATGGTTAATAATAGCTTTAATCTGTATTAATAATACAAAACAAATACAAAAAAATAACATTCTTAAAAATGACACTTGTTATTCAAACCTTGTGGCAAGTAGTAGTGGCATGAGTGACATTTCGAAAACATTATCGCGTTGGCGCGCATCAGAAACAGCAGACGGTGCAATCCATTGCTCTGACTCGTTCTGGTGTCTTTTGTTATTCAAAGCAGATTGGCGGGCCACAACACTACTTTCTATTGTTCTCTAATGCGCGCGCAATATAGTGAAACTCACTGCGATTGTACTGACTCGTTCTGGTACACATGTCTTTTGGTATTCAAAGTAGAATCGCGGCGCCACAAACACTGCTTCTATTGTTCTCGCTAAACACCGAGCCAAAGTCGTCTATTTGTTTCATGGATAGCAGTTTCAAATTTCATGCTGGGAGACCTGACTTCTGCGCTCATATGTTAACATTACTCATCCTCGTTGTCATAATCAATTAATTGGCTCGTCGGTATTGGTGCATGCAGACCCTTTGCATTGGCCACAGGCTGGGGAGCAGTGCATGCTCGTTTTTGAGCGGCAGGTGCCATCGCAAACTGTTACAGTTCGACACACAGTTGCACCTAATCAACTACAGCAGGGATTGCGGTGAAGGTGGCAAGTCGGTCGTAATTGGACAACTTCGGTATCTTCTGACTTTCCATTTCCATTGCTCTAGGGACATGTCTGCGTCCTTCTTTGCCACTGCTTCACTTGCAGGTACACGCATAGCTGTGATACCGGGCCGCTGCCGTGCTCGGAGGTAGATTCTGTGGTTGTATATGTGCCGTCTTCGTTGCGAGTTTTTGGAAGTATCGCTGATGCCTGAGAGTGTCGAGTCTCCTCCCTCCCTCCCTCCTCCCTCCCTCCTCCCTCCCTCCCTGCTCCCTCCTCCACTCTCCTCTCTGCTCCTCCATGCTCCCGCCACCTGCTCCCTCCCTGCTCCTCTCTCCTCCTTTCATCCACCTTCCCTCCCTTCTCCCATTTTCTCTACCCTCCACCCTCCTCCCCTCCCCCTCCCTCCTCCTCCTCCCTCTTCCCTCCCTCCTCCTCTCACCTATGAAGCTAGAGCTGCTAGCGCGTATGAGCATTTGTTGAGATGGCCATCACGTGTGCGGTGAAGTCTCTCTTCCTCCCTCCTCACCTCTCCTCCTCCCTCCCTCCTCCTCCCTCCACCCTCCTCCCTCACCTATGAAGTCTAGAGCTGCTAGGCGGCGTGGATGGAGCCTTTGTGAGTATGGCCCATCACGTGTGCGGTGAATCCCTCCTCCTCCTCCTCCTCCTCCTCTCTTCCTCCTCCTCCTCCTCCTCCTCTCTCGCCTCCCTCCTCTCTCCACCCTCCCTCCCTCTTCCGTTCCGTCCGTCCGTTCTCTCGATCCATGCAGCATGAATCCGTGCAGCTTGTATGCATGCGACTAGCGACTCCTGCAAGCTCCTGTGACACACCGTGCAGACAGAGCAAAGTGAAAGATGGAAAACAATGGTGGTCGGATAAAAATACAGAGCGTAGACCCATAATTTGTTAGATGATTTAGTGTATTATCCCTTTGATAAATATTAGAAGACGAATAAAACAAAAACATGAACCATTAATATAGTTTACTAGTTTACGAATTACTTCACGATTTTTTTGCGTGTACTCTCGTGACAGGTCTTTTTTTCCCAGTTCATTTTGAATTGGACTTACTCACAAAATGGAAAAAAGACCCACAAAACAACGCTTTTGATAAACCAGATAATATACCTAAGACAATGACTGAGTTTGTCGATGTTTTGGGGTAAATTAACTCCCTTATACGCATTTTTTAGTTTATTTTAATTCCAGCCTTGTTTCCATGCCGAATTGAATGAGGTTGTAATAAAACCCTTTTTAATCAACTTCCCCTACAGAGACTTTCAGAGACTTTTGTTATAGAGGACATGTTCCTGAGTACGAAACCGTTGAAAAACCCTTCTTTTGCAATTAGTCCGAGGTTGAGCCTTTTTTTCTCATAACTGCTGGACTATGCAAGCTGCAACCGCAAGCGATCGGTTGCGATGCCGCCAATTCTTCACCGCGTGTGCGCATACAAGAGATTTCGAAGCAATTCTAGAGCAATTTGGGAGCAATTGGAAGCGACGAGCTGCTTCGCTCAAAATCAAACAAGTTTGATTTCTTGCAACTCGTCGCAGGCGACCAGAATCGCTATACGGGTTGCCAGTTTCCCGCAGACGATTTCACAGCAATTTTTACAGCGATACTATAGAATCGCTGTCACGTTGCATAAAAAAATCGCACGTCTGCGCTAAGCTTGACACGGCCGCAGCATGCTGCCTCAATCAGCTCCGCCTTCCGTGCCGCTAAGCGTGAGCGAGGAAATGATCGACGGAGTGGGCCGAAAATACCTATTAACACGGAAGCGCTATCGCATGCACAAGCGAGCAGGCATCCCGCTGTGTTTGATCATTGATAGCTATCGCCCGAGGTAACGAGAGCGATGCATCCCCGGGGAGAAATCTTAGCAGCTGATGCGAGTGCACGTGGCCAGAAGATGCCAAATTGCTATGCGGCTGATGAGGATTTTCGCGATAGTTATTTACATTCGATCGATTGAGCTAGCAATTATGCTTCGATATATTTCCACATATTCTCACACGCATACGCACACACGTGCACGCACACACGCAGACGCACGCACGCAGCACGTGGGGTGATTGATGCCCTCACCGATTGATTACAACATGGCTTAAAGACAGTTTTAAATAAAACTCTGCTTCATGATCACTAAACCTTACGCGTGTAGATTCATTCAAGCCTATCACGTGCATATATTTTAAAACACTTTGAAACTATACGTTACACTGAGGCAGTCCGTTGTAACTATATATAGAAGACATCGGCCTGCATTTAGAACCGCCGAGGCAACGTGTGTATAACAATGATGGGGCTACCAGTATCCGCAGTAGTGAAACAAAAACTAATTTATCATAACAACATAAAAAAATGTTAAAAATAAATAAATAAATAAAACAAATAACAAACGCATGTGCTTTTATTTACGCCTGGCATGTTTGTGTTTATACCTACCTACACTGTAGTGTAATCCATCACACTACAACCGTACTCAGTACAAGCATCAACATGACTAACCATCTAGGATAGCGCGCAGGTACCGTTAATTATAAATGAATGCTAATCAAACATCACGAGTGACAATGATAAACGAACACAAAGACTGATCAACACGGCTAAACATCAAAGTCTGGAATCGATCGTAAAGACATCAAAGTAAAACTCGACGAAGCAGATGCCCAGAGAATATTTTAGAAAGAAAATAACGATGAAACATAGTAGAATAGCGGGATGTCGTAGCGATTATCAACCTCGACTACCGGATACCAATAATCAACAAACTATAATTAACGTCCACGAGCATGGCGTATGAAATAACTAACTAAACTAAACTAAACTAAAGCCCCGCTGGCGCAATAATACACTGTGCAAGTGATGCAGCCTACTTGTCTTTGCTGGAGGAGGTATAGCTTACAACCAAGGTTTACCACACACTACTATATAGGAGGTCTTAGGCCACTGTCGTATACAATACTATATATGTGGCCTTGGGCCCCCATCATAAACTATTCTATCATTACAATACTCTATACAAATACTATATATGTGGCCTTGGACTCCCATCACACACTATTATTACAAATACTATATATGTGGCATTGGTCTCCCATCATACACTATTCTATGATTACAATATCATATAGGTGGCCTTAGGCCACCGTCATACAAATACTATATATGTGGCCTTGATACATTGATGGCATTGATACTTGCTTGTGGCCTAGATACTGTTCCATATATGTATGTATGTATATTTTTTTTTCCCTCTTATTTCCTATATTTAGTTTAATTGTACTTTTCCCTCAGACATTTTATTACCTATGGTAGTGGTCAACTCGAAAGCTTATGGCTACTTTTACCGCTACGCACATTCACCTTGAACCTATCGATTCTATTTATTTCTCTCCTTTTTTACTTCTATCTGAAATAATCTGTACAAATGAATGAAAAGTGCAAAATAAAATGAATCTGAATCTGAAAACCTTGGGCCCCCAGCATACACTATTATTACAATACTATACAGGTGGCCTAAAGCCCCATTCATACAAATATAACGCCGGCAACACTATAACGTGCTACTAATAACTTACCGAGTGCTGCACTGGCGCTTGTTTTGTTTTTTCTCTATTTAATGCTATATCTATGCCTATGGGTAATACAATCGGCATATACCATGGTAACTTGTTTCAGCGTTACTAAAATACGTAAACAAAAATAACTATATTCGGTCGCAGGAGAGCTATTGTCGGAGTGAGCTGACGGGGGCTGGAGGCCACCGGCGGAAGAGGGGGAAAGGGAATAAGCCACATTTGGATGTGGATATCTGTCGCTTGCGCTGGGCATACCAGCCAGTACACAATCTGGCTACGTTAGTGTGTTAGCGTATGCGCAATATCTCACCAGAGAAGTTATATTTTGGGATAAATATACATTTAATATAGTTAGGGGATATCTCAGCATAGATTTCCCTAATAAACATTTATCAGTAGACCTTTGTCTATAATTAGGAGAGCGCCCTAGCAAGTAGGGTACAAAACACCAACTTTATTCCCTCGCGTCCTTCCCTGTAGGGTACAAAACACCTACTTTATGCCCTCGCGTCCTTCCCCTTGCCTCCCCTGTCCCTTGCTCAGCCTCATTCTTCTTCTGCCGCCCCCAGCTATCTTTCCTGCCGCCTTTCCTCAGTCTCCCATCCCCTCTCCCCCTCAGCAAGCTATATTATGAAGTTTGCCTCAGACGGCACTGCACGCGTAACACGGTGCGCGCATGCGCAATATCTCTCGAGAGAAATCGTATTTGCAAAGATCATGCATTTAAAATGAAGAAAATTTATTCTAGCATAGATTTATATAATAGCGTTTCATCTGTAGACATCATTTGAGAAATAGGAGGAAGACCTTGCATGTAAGGTCTCGGCTGCGTATACCAGCCAGTACACAATCTGGCTACGTTAGTGTGTAATAGCGCATGTGCAATATCTCACCAGAGCAGTTATATTTTGTGATAAATATGCATTTAAAATGGTTAGGGGGTATCTCAGCATAGATTTCCCTAATAAAGTTGTATCAATAGACCTGTGTTTATAATAAGGATAGCGCCCTAGCACGTAAGGTACAAAACACCTACTTTATGCCCTCGCGTCCTTCTCCTTGTCTCCCCTGTCCCTCACTTACCCTCCTTCTTCTTCTACCGCTCCCAGCTATCTTCCCTGCCGCCTTTCCTCCGTCTCCAATCCCCTCTCTCCCTCAGCTAGCTATATTATGAAGTTTGCCTCAGACGGCACTGCACGCCTAACACGGTGCGCGCGCATGCGCAATATCTACCGAGAGAAATCGTATTTTGCAAAGATTATGCATTTAAAATGAATAGCAGTTATCCTAGCATAGATTTACGTAATAACATTCTATCAGTAGACATCATTTATGAAATAGGAAGAATATCTTGCATGTAAGGTTCCGGCTGCGTATACCAGCCAGTACACAATCTGGCTACGTTAGTGTGTTAGCGCATGCGCAATATCTCACCAGAGGAGTTATATTTTATGATGAGTATGCATTTAAAATGGTTAGGGGGTATCTCAGCATAGACTTCCCTAATAAACTTTTATCAGAAGACCTGTGTTTATAATTAGGAGAGCGCCCTAGCATGTAGGGTACAAAATACCTACTTTATGCCCTCGCGTCTTTCCCCTTGCTTCCCCTGTCCCTCGCTCAGCCTCCTTCTTATTCTACCGCCCCCAGCTATCTTCTCTGCCGCCTTTCCTCAGTCTCCAATCCCGTCTCCCCCTCAGCATGCTATATTATGAAGTTTGCCTCAGACGGCACTGCACGCGTAACACGGTGCGCGCATGCGCAATATCTCCCGAGAGAAATCGTATTTGCAAAGATCATGCATTTAAAATAAAGAGATGTTATTCTAGCAAAGATTTATATAATAACATTCCATCAATGGACATCATCTAAGAAATAGGAGGAAGACCTTCCATGTAAGGTCCCGGCTGCGTATACCAGCCAGTATACAATCTTGCTAAGTTAGTGTGTTAGCGCATGCGCAATATCTCACCAGAGAAGTTATATTTTGTGATGAGTATGCATTTGAAATGGTTAGGGGGTATGACAGCATAGACTTCCCTAATAAACATTTATCAGAAGACCTGTGTTTATAATTAGGAGAGCGCCCTAGCATGTAGGGTACAAAACACCTACTTTATGCCCTCGCGTTCTTCTCATTGTCTCCCCTGTCCCTCACTTACCCTCCGTCTTCTTCTACCGCTCCCAGCTATCTTCCCTGCCGTCTTTCCCCCGTCTCGCATCCCCTCTCTCCCTCAGCAAGCTATATTATGAAGCTTGCCTCAGACGGCACTGTACGCCCAACACGGTGCGCGCGCATGCACAATATCTCCCGACAGAAATCGTATTTTGCAAAGATTATGCATTTAAAATAAAGAGGAGTTATCCTGGCATAGATTTATATAAAAACATTCCATCAGCAGACATCCTTTTAGAAATAGGAGAAAGACCTTGCATGTAAGATCCTCGTTGCGTATACAAGCCAGTACACAATATTGATACGTTAGTGTGTTAGCGCATGCGCAATATCTCACCAGAGGAGTTATATTTTGTGATTAATATGCATTTAAAATGGTTAGGGGGTATCTCAGCATAGATTTCCCTAATAAATTTTTATCAATAGACCTGTGTTTATAATAAGGAGAGCGCCCTATCATGTAGGGTACAAAACACCTACTTTATGCACTCGCATCCTACCCCTTGCCTCCCCTGTCTCTTGATCAGCCTCCTTTTTCTTCTATACCGCACGCAGCTATCTTTCCTGCAGCATTTCCTCAGTCTCCCATTCCCTCTCTCCCTCAGCAAGCTATATTATGAAGTTTGCCTCAGACGGCACTGCACGTCTAACTCGGTGAGCGCGCATGCGCAATATCTCCCGAGAGAAATTGTATTTTGCAAAGATTATGCATTCAAAATGAAGAGGAGTTATCCTAGCATAGATTTATATAATAACATTCCATCAGTAGACATCATTTAAGAAATAGGTGGAAGACACTGTATGTAAGGTCCCGGCTGCGTGTATAAGCCAGTACATAATCTGGCTACGTTAGTGTGTAATAGCGCATGCGCAATATCTCACCAGATGAGTTATATTTTGTGACGAATATGCATTTAAAATGGTTAAGGAGAGCGCCCTAGCATGTAAGGTACAAAACACCTACTTTATGCCCTCGCGTCCTTCCCCTTGTCTCCCCTGTCCCTCGCTCACCCTCATTCTTCTTCTACCGCTCCCAGCTATCTTTACTGCCGCGTTTCCTCAGTCTCCCATCCCCTCTTCCTCTGCAATCTATATTATGAAGTTTGCCTCAGACTGCACGTGATATTTGTATGACGGGGCTAAGGCCACCTATATACGAATTGTAAAATAATACCCGTAATGACGTGGAGGCAAAGGGCTCAACATATATATATTCTGTATGACGGGGGTCTAAGGCCACCTCACTTACTCGAATTGTAATAATCAGAATAGGTGTATGATGGAGGCCAAGGCCACATATATAGCGTATTTGTATGACGGGCCTACGGCACCTATATTAGTATTGTAATATCAGTGGATGCTGGGGCCCAAAGGCACAACTATATAGTATCTTGTGATGACAGGGAGCCCAAGGGCTCACCTATGTAGTATGTGTAATAATAGAATAGTGTATGGATGGGGGCCAAGGCCACATACATATAGTATTTGACATTCTAGTGAACGGCGGGCCTAACCGGCAGCCTCATATATAAATGGTATAGTAATAGATGTTAGTGTAGTGATGGCGGCAAAGCCACAGTAATAAGTATTTGGTAATGACGGGGGCCTAAGTGCCACGCGTATTATAGTTTATGCAATTAATTAGGTGATGCTGGGCCGCACCGCCCCTCTGTTCTAGCGCGTCGCCTGCTGTGAGGGCCTTCGCGTGGTTCCGCGCGCTACTCGTGTCAGGGGACTGGCGATTTTTAACACCTGAACATTACGGTTGTGCGAACGGTCGCGCGTTTGTCGTTGCAGCATGTCTTGACTTAACTACAGCAAATCTAAACTGTTTTGCATTGCAACATTGAAATGAATGTACATTCAGTATAGCAAAACTAGCTTCAAGCTAACATGGAAACTATCGTGAAACAGTTTACCATGCACAATGATGTGTCATGACACCAGACATAGCCGCGCCTTTGGGTTGCACGCGGCTTTGCAACTGCGTGTGGCCTCTACCAAACCTTGCCTAATGTAAGTAACCTCGATCGAATAGACTTAGGTTTGTTACTGCCCGGCGGTGCCTAGCTCATCCAATCTCCTGTATCAATGTACGTATTTTTGGTTAATTTAATAGATTAAGGTTAGAGAGGATGAATAGTGTCGTAGTTTTATCGAAGGCCTTAACTTTTCGCAAATACAAACAAAAAAATAATAGTTATGTTGTGTTCGGATACTCCCGACTGGTAGGCCTAAGGGTCATAACTCGTTTAAAATATGGATTAGGAATTTGATCACACACCCAAATTTAGTGCTATGATTTTTCGAATGGGGCGCGCACTATGTGCGCACACAATAAAAAAATATAATCATATTTTGGTTTTGACGGGGGAGCCCTTTAAGGTCCATGTCAAATGTAAGCATAGAGTTTCATGTGAAGTTCAGATATAATACTTTCATTGGCAATCAATGAAATTAGTAGTGGGGCGGCCAAGCGTCCAAAACCTTTTACTATGTGTATTTTGAGTTTAACTTGATCGCCGGCAGCACGTTGAAACTGAACGCCGTGCCACCTATTATAGAATTTGTTTCATACATTCTAAGAAACACTGTTACGGTTGGCATACATTGGGTTTCTTTATAAATCGTCACAAATTAAGATTCTCTCAACCTATAAGCCATAATTATGATTCTCACCTAGAGTTAGCATAGTGTTATTTTACATCTAATTCAATATCAGTTTCTCTCTTATGAACATATTTAATTAATACTCCTATTTCTAATTTCAACTTGTATTTTGTAAAAATGTGTCATTAATCTTGCATAAAGATTACTTGAAGACATTTACAATTCAGATGAATGTGATTTAATTTACGCATAAAAACCATATAAAACATTATGTGTGCTTTCTAATCGATCTTCTCACTCCTGTAGTGTATTATGAGCGTACGCCTCTAGACATTTTATGCAGTGTTTACCTTTGTGATTGATATAACAAACTATAGCATAATGTTGACAAGATTCTTTCTATAACCTATGAAATACACAATTGAATTACGGATGTAAGAACGAGGATCTAATACCAAGTGTTTACCGTAAGAAGCCGGCCATCGTGGGTCTTTCAGACGACTGCAGCCGAAATTGCCGTGACAGTGTGATGGAATGGTGTGGGACGCCAACTTGTGTTTTAGATTAGTAAGAAGGATGTGTATGAGCTGGGAGGGAGCCAGGGTGTACATGTACAGACGGGAGGATACGTGGTGTAGGTGTGGCACATAAAGTAAGCCTGTGTTTTATACCTCGAACATTACAACTCAGTTACATTGCATTAGGGCGCCTGCTCCTTTCCCTATAAGTTTAAGTACCCACTAGGGTTCTATTGACTAGAGTGTATTTATTAGGCGAATTATCTCATGTGTAGATAGATGCTCTCCGTGTGACCTATAAATTCCTTAAATGCATTTATGCATCACAAAAAATATAACTCCTCTGGTTTGAGATATGTAGAACCCGGCCATGCATATCACACTAACATAATCCAGATTGTGGGTAGTGGGTACTTCTCGTATGTACGCGCAGTCCTCGGTGACAACCCTTACATGCCCAAGGTCTTCCTTGCCCGCCTATATTCTTAAATCGAGATCAGACTCAAATACTGTTGTGGTGACACTTGTAAATATTGTCATAAATGATTCATAATGCCAGATAAAGGCAAACTCTCTTCATTTTACAATGCATAATCTTTGCCAAAATACGATTTCTCTCGGAGTGTGAAAACTATTTGCGCATGTGCAGAAGTCTCTCGCGCCACCGAGTTTGGTATGCCGTGCTTTTAATGTGCGCCGATACATTAGAGGGCAGAAACTGTCGATATATAAAAATTACCCTTGAGCTTGCTATGAAGGAGCGAGACCCGACGCAGGCATATAAAGTCACTCAAAAGAAAAAACGGTCAGAAGCACAGAAATAGATAAGCTTGTGAGAGCGCGTAAGAGAGCCAGAAGAGTGGGTTGATAAAGCGGAAGGCATCAGGGGTACGACATATGGTACGATCGCGGAGGCGGCGATTAAAGTAGGTGTTTTGCTTACCTTACATGCATAGGTCGCTCTCCTCTATTATCAAAACACATGATCCTATTGGATATATATATCAACAAATTATTAAAATGGAAAATCTATTGACTGAAGCCACAAAAGTACCTCCAGTACCTCACATCCACCAAATATTGATAAAATGAAATTTCATTCACAACAATAGTAACTCTTTTTCCTGGTGAGACTCTCCCTGTGGGCCGCAATATGTAGACTCCATCACACACTAACGCTAGCCAGACTGTGTAAGTTTAAATGGGCCTCCTCATTATACGCAAGCACGAGGAGCCTACCGCACCATCGGCACACAATTAGTGCTCCAAATATAAATGATCCCTCCACCTCTCTCTCTTAACCCACTATCTCCTAGTCTTAATTTGTGCGAATAGTAGTTTCTAATAGTTCAACAATAACCCAATTCTCTCTATGTATGAGGATAACTCCTCTTCATTTTAAGGATTGTAATTTCAAATGTGCTTAATTGCAAGAGATACTCGAGCCTTTTGTGCATAATTTAGGGGAGTTTAATATTTTGCGCGATGTGCGAAACAAGTGTGTACTCTCTTCTTTTATCACGGCGTGTGTGCAGTGCCGTCTTGATAAACCTATGTCTAGAATCGTTTCACATTAAACAGTCATTAAGCCGTGTAGTCGGTGTGGTGAGAGAAAGGGGATGTTCTCGTAGACCGGTAGTGATGCAAAGCAGGCGTCAGTGTGTAAATGTATTAGCTGGGAGCGGAGAAGAAGAAGGAGGCCTGGAGCGAGGTGGATTCGAGGAGGCTGCAAGCAGAATATATAATGTTGAGGAACCGGAGACAACAAGGGGTAAAAGTGAGTTTGTGAAGGCCATTAAAATAGTATTAGGCAGTTGTGCTCCTCACAGCGCTATATGGAGGCACGCTCTCCTAATTATAAACACTAAATGGAAGTCTTTAAACGTGTGTATAAAGTTTATTATTGGAAGCTATCTCTCGTGTGATAAGATAATGCACCTCTCCCTAAACCTATAATTATCTTCCAACAGCTTTATGTCGTTCAATTATCTGCACTCAAATTTCGATTTAGACCCTCTCTCTCTGGCTGTCCATCGCAATATCCATTTCTTGATGCGCCGCCTTTTCCTGCACAAATGTAACTTGAGCATAGTGACCTAGCCGTATTTGTGTGCTGGCCTGGGTGATAACGCAGCAGGAGTACTTCGTTTGTTGACACTGCCTCCAAGTGCACCTAGTATCCTGCCTCAGTGTTCGTTAAATGATGCTCTAAACTGATCAATAAATCAGTCTGCCTCACTCCCTGTCATTAAATCTAACTCTCTAAAGAAAGTAAATACTACTTTAATTTTCTATTTTTGAGAATGCATAATGCGTTTGTTTGTAAAATTACGGTTTGATTCTTGCGCGGAGATATTTTGCGCATTTTTTGCGCGCGCCAGCCTTACCTCAGTCAGATTGTGATATCTTGTGTGGGCTTCTCAGAGTGCTGGTCGTTGAGAGAGAACTTGTGTCACTAATAGCTATGATGAGAATGGTGGAGAGGCAGGATGTGGAGACTTTAGAAGGGAAAAACGCTGGATCATTGGGCTTTAGAATTAGGCTCGGGGGTAGCTCGTGCATAGAGAAGGAAAAGGGAGGGGGGATTTCGGCATTATTCTGAAATTCAAGGATTTGCGAAATACTCGTATCTGAGACAAATACGCGCTGAGCGTTCACACGTGATCGCGGGCTCCAGAAATTCGGTTATTTTGCGAGCTGCGAGGCTGCTTTAGTAACAATCAAGGCAAACAATGCGGAAATAACAAGTGCATGGATGGCGCCCAACTGCCGATAAATTCCGGTAGACTGGTCCGCGGCTCGACAGTCCACTCGGCGTTACACTGGAACTGATCTTGAGCGCCGCGGACAGGGTCTATTAAAATACGCGGCTTCAGAAATCCGGTTGTATTAGGTTCACGACGAGGAAAGTGCGCGGTCTCAAGAATCCGGATAGTTTCTCTGAGCACGGCGAATTATTTGGGGTCTTGAAGCCTGTGATTTACATTTGAAATACCGGAATCTGTTTAGATACGTATTGTCTTGCGGCCTCGTATTTTGCCTCGTGGTGTGAACGGTAAATACCGGTATTTTCTTGCTACGTTGGTGAGACGCGGCTCATAAGTATCAACATCAGTTTAGTTATACGATGACAGTAATTATACTGTAGTGGACAGCATTTTTTATATTTTAAAAACATGTCTGGCCTACCTGCCATTGATAATGCTTTTTTTGCATCAGATCATGTAAAGACAATATATTGGTCACGCTAGCCCACCGATAAGCAGATTTGTTAATCTGTATTTTAGTCTGGGGTATGATGGACTTCTAAAGAGAACCTTTTCCACAGACCAAAACACTCGGTGATCCAAGGCTGAAGAGTATGCAGCACCTTTTTGTTAGCAGCCTGTTGCTCTCTTTTTGTGGTGTCTTCACAGCACTAGCATGTGATGTTTATCGTGCGGACAATGTAATATACACAGGACCATGTATAGGTCTCACTAAAAACAGAATCCAAATGAGTAATAATAGTTCCAGTCAGCAAATGGGGAGATAAATGTAATGATAAATGAAACATTGCTGGTGGTATTACAGGTTAAAATGCTCGACAAGAAGCCGTACCAATTAAACTACTTCTTCCGATGGCTCTGATATTCTCCAGTGAACGAAGTACCTTTATGTAAAGGCGAGGATGTGGGCAAGGGCCATGCCTCTATATTTGCGAACATATAAATATGGTGACAACCGTTTATCTCACAGCAAAGCATTAGGTGTATTGTTCGGAGTTTACTCTTCTCATTTGGTCCAGCACAGTTTTGTTGGTTGTTGTCTCTGATCGACGTTTGTGGACTACACTTTTCTGTAGGCTTGAATGGTAGCATAGCACAGGCTTTCTGTTGAAATAACCACAGTTCTGTTAAAAAAACGCCAACAACATACAAATACTTCCATACTCTATACACACGCTAAATGGACAAGAATGTCAAATGCCGTCTTTAAGATCTCGTTCAAGCAAAGCTGGCAACGGGATACGCAGGCAATATGGTCTACGTAGATAATTATTTGTTAGCCACGAGCTTGGCCAGTGCAGTTTAGTTCCACACAATGTGGACCGTTACCCTGTTGTTGAGTGTCACGATGAGGTATTCTTTGAGATCAGTGTCAGCAGTTAACTTGTCAAAGAAGTGTGTTTTGAAATGTAATGCGCCGGGGTGTAAACAGGCGGCGGATTTGCCGTTCTGCACGTGTTTTCCAAAAATTCTGGGTTCACCAGGTCTGGGCTCTTCAAGAATTGGCCCTCCAGTCACCAGAATGCACAATATAGGGTAGGCGCTATTTGCTCAAAAATTCCTGCGGGGGGGCGGCGGCATGCCCCCGGTGCCCCGCCTAACTGTGACTAGATCTATGGAAACTGGTCACCAAACCTTCTGGATGCCGCCCTGTGTAAATGATACTTTCAATGCATAGTTAGCCTCCTACATTAACATAAAATTTGCCTTTAAATCCACCACTTACATATTTGATATTCCTCCGCAGGATAATAAGCAACCAATTAATATAGTTTTACACTCATTATACACCAAGAACAGATATATGGTGCCATAATTAGGCTTTATACTCCTGTGCAAGAACAGAAAAACCTAAATTAGCTATATAGATTCGTTCAAATCACAAACTGCAATGCCAATAGCATTTCTTTGCCGCCCGGGGGCTTTGAGCGACGGGACAAGGATGGAGACAAGTGGACGGACGCCCGAAGCATAACAGTAGGTGCGCTTTGTACCCTTACCATGCTAGGGCGCCTCTCCTTATTATAAAACACAGCGTCTATTGATAAACAGTTTATTAGGCGAAATCTTAGCTGAGATAACCCCTAACCATTTTCAAAGTGCATATTCCATTACAAACATAACTCCTCTGGTGAGATATGCGCATGCGCTAACAACTACTAGCCGTGCCAATTGCTGTACTGGCTGTATTACGCAGCCGGGACCTTACATGCAAGGATCTAACATCCTATTGCATAAATGATGTCTACTGATGCGAATGTTATTACACTTAACCCATCGTATGCTAGGACTAATCTCCTCTTCATTTGTAATGCATAATCTTTGGAAAATATGATTTCTTCGGGAATATTGCGCATGCGCCGCGCGCACCGTGTTAGGCGTGCAGTGCAGCTGAGGCAAACTCATTAATAATAGATTGCAGAGAAGGAGGGGATGAGGAGACTGAGGAAAGGCGGCAGGGCGAGAGAGATGGACGTGGAATGCCGTTTAGAAAAAAGCAAGGGTAGGGGTACGAAGGACAGGGAGCAAGTGGAAGACGTGACATGGGCATAAAGTGTAGGTGTTGGTACCGTACATATATAGGGCGCTCTCCTTAATATAAACACAGGCGACTATGATAAGAGATCTATTAGGAAATCTATGCTGAGATACCCCTAACCATTGTTAAATGCAGTATTTAATCACAAAATAATACTCCGTCTGCGTGAGATATTGCGCATGCGCTAACACACGTAACGTAGCCAGTTGTGTACTGGCTAGTTATTACGCAGCCGTGGACCTTACATGCCAAGGATAAAATTCCTTCTTATTGTGCATGAAAGTGGGAAGGTTCTACTGTATAGGGAAATGTTAATATCATAAATCTATTGCTAGGATAACTCCCTGCATTGTTAAATGGCATAATCTTGCAAAAACGATTTCTCTCGAGATATATTGCGCATGCGCGGCGCCACCGTGTTAGGCGTGCAGTTTTTTGGGCCGGCTGAGGCCAAACTTCATAATATAGCTTGGCTCGAGGAGAGAGGGTGATGGCGAGACTGAGGAAAACGCGGCAGAAAAGAGTAGCTGCGGAAGCGGTAGAAGAAGAATCGAGCGGGTGAGCGAGCGGACAGGGGAGGGAGCAAGGCGAGGGACGCGAGGCATAAGCTAGCGTGTTTTGTACCTTACATCTTGTTAGGGCGCTCTCCTTAACCATTTTAAATGCCATTATTCGTCACAAAATATCAACTCATCGGACTGAGATATTGTCTGCATGTCGCTTGATTTACATCACCTTAAGCGTAGCCAGATACCTGTGGGACTGGCTTATACTACGCCAGCCGGGACCTTACATATACAGTGTCTTCCCACTATCTTGCTTAGATATGATATCTATGCTGCATGGAATCGTTCGATTATATAAAATCTATGCTAGCCGATAAAACGTCCTCCTGTCATTTTGAATGCATATCTTTGCAACATACAACTTTCTCTCGGGAATATTGCGCATTCGCGCTCACTCAAGTTAGACGTGCACTGCCGTCTGACGGCCCCAAACTCCTCCATTAATAGTAGCTTGCCGGTTCAGGGAGTATAGGGAATGCGAGACTGAGAAATGCTGCCCAGCGGAAGATAGCTGCCGTGCCAAGTGTGTCATAGATAATGAAAAGTATGTCTAGCAATTCATAAACTAAAGAGGACAGTGGAGGCAAGGGTAGGATGCGAGTGCATAAAGTAGGGTTTGTACCCTACCCATGATAGGGCGCTCTCCTTATTATAAACACAGGTCTATTTTCCGATAAAAATTTATTAGGCCGCAAATCTATCGCTGAAGATACCCCCTAACCATTGTGTAAATGCCGTTATTTAATCAGCAAAATATGAAACTCCTCTGGTGGAATAGTTGCGCATCGCGCTAAGGTAGACACACTAACGTACTCAATTTTATTGTGTACTTGGCTTGGTATACGCAACGAGGATCTACACTGCAAGGCCTGGTCTGTCTACCGAATTTCTAAAGGATGTCTGCTGATGGATGTTTATTATAAATCTATGCCAGGATAAGCTCTCGGTGTGATTGTTAGGAACTGCATAATCTTGCAAATTGACGTATTTCTTCGGGAACGATATTCGTGCATGCCGGCCGCACCGTTGCTTGGGCGCTACAGCTGGCCGGTCTTGCAGGCAAGCTTCATGCTTGCCGCTGACGGGAAAGACAGGTTATGCGAGACTCGGGAAAGGCGGCAGGAAGATTAGCTGCGAGCGGTAGAATAAGAAGGAGGCTGAGCGAGCGACAGGGGAGCGCAAGGGGGAAGGACGCGAGGGCATACACAGTAGGTACTTTCGTACCCTTACCGATGCCTAGGGCGCTTCCTAATGAATTATAACACAGGTCATTCTGAATAAAGTTTATTTAGGGAAGGTCTAGTGCTGAGATACCCCTCACACCTTTTCTACAATGCAGTTACTTCATCATAAAATACTAACTCCTCCGTGCGTGAGCATATTGGCGCATGGCGCTTAAACGACACTAACGTAGCCAGATCTGTGCTAACTCTAAGACTTTCATTGGGCTGTATTACGCAGCCTGTATCCTTTATCATTGCATAATGACTACTTATTCTTCCTTCAGATTTCAATATATATATTAATGTGATTTTTACTGATGATAGAGATGTTAGTTACGGT
>NW_014577328.1:173735-176257 GCF_000485595.1 Priapulus caudatus | reverse complement strand
TTAGGCCCCCGTCATACAAATATAACGTCAGCAACACTATAACGTGCTATTAATAACCGTAATATTACCGAGTGCTGCACTGGCGCTTGTCTTGTTTTTCCTATTTAATGCTATATCTATGCCTATGCATGGGTAATACAATCGGCATATACCACGGTAACTTGGATTAGCCTTACTAAAATACGTAAACAACAAGAACTATTTTTGGTCGCGGAAGGGTTATTGTCGGAGTGAGCTGACGGGGGCTGGAGGCCACCGGCGGGGGACGAGGTGGCCTAAAGCCACACTTGGATGTGGATATCTGTCGTATGCTTATGTTTCCCGGGTGTATTGCTGGTTAAACGTGTAAGACGACCTTTTGCTGTCGCCTACAGAAGTCTGCATCGCGTCGAACCCAATCAACTAGACGCGACAAATGTGACTTTACGCAGACGTGACAGTGTTGCTGATTTCTGAACCGTTAATCGTGTGATCCTGGTTTTCCGCTAACGTTGTCGTGAAACGCGACGGCTGCTTTATTGAATCACGCTTGGTGAACCAGGCGCACTCGGCTCTAGACTGGCATGCTGCTGCGTCAGAGTGCTCTGTGATAGTCGGTGGCATATATCACACCGACTGCTGTGCAGCGTGTAGGCAACATAGCGCAAACAACAGGGGGTTAGAGTTAGGGCAACGCCACGAGCTCATAGCCTCTCTCTCCCTCGCTCGCCCGCACACGCTGCACACGCACACGTGCATGTACACGCACACGCGCACGCGCATACGCACACGCGTAAGCAAGCACTCACGCACGCACACACGCACACGCGTAAGCACGCACTCTTTCTATCTCTCTCTCTCTCTCTCTCACACACACACCCACACACGCACACGCGTAAGCACGCACTCACGCACGCACGCGCGCACACACACGCGTAATCACACACTCACGCACACACACATGCACACACACGCTCTCACCCCAATCTCTCTCCCCCTCTCTCTCTATCATTACGTAATAAAAAAATACATAAATATATATCATTATACTCGAGTTAATCTCAATTGTCTGTTTAAACTAAGAAGCAGACGCTGAAGCAAAACAGTACATATGAAAATGCACCGAAATCCGCTGAGCACTGTACCAACCTTGTAATAACATTCCATTAGTAGACATCATTTAAGAAATAGGAGGAAGACATTGCATGTAAGGTCCCGGCTGCGTATATAAGCCAGTACACAATCTGGCTACGTTAGTGTGTAATAGCTCATGCGCAATATCTCACCAGAAGAGTTATATTTTGTGATGAATATGCATTTAAAATGGTTACTGGGGTATCTCAGCATAGATTTCCATAATAATTGTTTATCAATAGACCTGTGTTTATAATAAGGAGAGCGCCTTAGCATGTAAGGTACAAAACACCTACTTTATGCCCTCGCGTCCGTCCCCTTGTCTCCCCTGTCCCTCGCTCACCCTCCTTCTTCTTCTACCGCTCCCAGCTATCTTTCCTGCCGCGTTTTCTGAGTCTCATATCCTCTCTCCCCTTCAGCAAGCTATATTATGAAGTTTGCCTCAGACGGCACTGCACGCATAACACGGTGCGCGCGCATGCGCAATATCTCCCGAAGAAATCGTATTTTGCAAAGATTATGCATTTAAAATGAAGAGGAGTTATCCTAGCATAGATTTATAAAATAACATTCCAACAGTAGACATCATTTAAGAAATAGGAGGAAGACCTTGCATGTAAGGTTCCGGCTGCGTATACCAGCCAGTACACAATCTGGTTATGTTAGTGTGATATCGCATGCGCAATATCTCACCAGAGGAGTTATATTTTGTGATGAATATGCATTTAAAATGGTTAGGGGTATCTCAGCATAGATTTCCCTAATAAATATTTATTAATAGACCTGTGTTTATAATAAGGAGAGCGCCCTATCATGTACGGTACAAAACACCTACTTTATGCCCTCACGTCCTTCCCCTTTCCTCCCCTGTCCCTCGCTCACCCTCCTTCTTCTTCTACCATTCCCAGCTATCTTCCCTGCCGCCTTTCCTCAGTCTCCCATCCCCTCTCTCCCTCTGCAATCTATATTATAAAGTTTGCCTCAGACTGCACTGCACGCCTAACACGGTGCGCGCGCATGCGCAATATCTCCCGAGAGTAATCATATTTTGCAAAGATTATGCATTTAAAATGAAGAGGAGTTATCCTAGCATAGATTTATGTAATAACATTCTATCAGTAGACATCATTTATGAAATAGGAGTTAGACCTTGCACGTAAGGTCTTAATGTGACAATTCTATATAGGTGGCCTTAGTTAGGCCCCCGTCATATACAATACTATATATGTGGCCTTGGGCCCCATACACTATTCTATTATTACAATACTATATAGATGACCTTAGGTCCCCCGTCAAACAAATACTATATATGTGGCCTTGGGCCCCCATCATACACTATTTTTTACAATTCTATATAGGTTGCCTTAGGCCACCGTCATACAAATATACTATATATGTGGCCTTGGGCC
>NW_014577328.1:171082-172726 GCF_000485595.1 Priapulus caudatus | reverse complement strand
CTCAATGTATTTTAGGAATAAAACTTTTTGTAAAATCTCACCTTTAATCTCAATTGTCTGTTTAAACTAAGAAGCAGACGCTGAAGCAAAACAGTACATATGAAAATGCACCGAAATCCGCTGAGCACTGTACCAACCTTCCCAACGGGAGACTGCGCGGTCGAATACGTAGTTAAGGTTCTTGCGGTAGAAGTATAGAGATACATGACAGGGGCAGCGCTAGTCTCTATAGCACCCGAGCGCCATCGCGTTCTCCATTGTGACATTTAATCACTTAACCTTGTTATAGCGTTGTTGTTTTTTGCTATTGATGCTGGACTCTCTAGACAACCCCTCCTAAGTAGGTGCAAGCCGAGATCAATGGCGCTGTCAAGACCGAAACGCGTGCGACGTTACGGCCGCAGGGGAAGCTACTCTCCAGCGCTCAATAGAATTTATAAGAAGTCTAAACCGCAGCAGAAACGGAGACGGAAAGAGAGAGAGAGAAAATGGGCAGCGAAATAGCGATAGAATAAAGAGAGAGAGCAAGGGTGAGAGGGAGAGAGGGAGTGAAATAGACAGAGAGAGAAAGAGAGAGGGGGGAGGTGAGAGAGAAAGAGAGAGCGAGCGAGAGAGATGGAACGCGCCGGCCGGAGAGAGAACAAGAAAAGAGATGGAGAAGGGGGAGAATTATGCGCTGAATATCAACAGCCGCGAATTTATACGAAGGAAGGATGAAGAGACACCTATCAGACGCGCGTGTAGCGTAAGATAGGCATAATATACAGATATAAATTATAGCATACAGATCGAGAGGTGAGTTGACAATGTGATGGCCGACATTCCCATCATGCTGTACGGGGCCTTTCGGCAACGTTCATAATAGCTTTTTCTACGCACATCTGACGGTACAGTTTCTATGGGTTGTATAACGTTAAGCGGATATTACGTTTCATTTCCAGCCGCTGAGTCAATTCAATATTTAAATTCTCTTGACTATTGTATAACAAACATGAAGCAAATGTCGTGTCTTAATGGTATGAATAGCAAAATGCTTTGTTACCCGCGGAAAGCGATGACTCCTTTAACTTTATTCTCAAAAATATTTCCATGGATTAAAATGGCGCATTACATTCAATCTAACGTAAATTTTATTTTTATTTACGTGAGTGTTAACGAAGCGAAATGTTCGTCACTTTATCCAATCTGTCATTATCATCATCGCCGTAATCATTGGCATTGGCATCAATCGGAGAGGTACGCATCACTCGGTTTATATCTCCTTGAGCGGCATTACATAAACCAGGAAAGTCTTTTATTTTAGACAAAGAAGAAGACCAAAGTGTACGGAAGTGATCCATCGGTAGCAACCTATCTTTCATTCACCTAACAGCGACGACGGCACTGCGCTCTTTGATGTTTTTCGTGCCACCAGATAGCTTTCACGGTCGGTTCCTCTGCCCATTAACAATAGTCTCGTTCATCAAATAAAGGCCATCAGTAGGGCGCACGATCGAGAAAGAGTGTAACGGCAGGCGCCCAGTCCAACCGAGCGTCTATCGACCCTATGTCATTCTTCTCTCTCTCTCTCTCTCTCTCTTTCTCTCTCTCTCTCTCTCTCTCTCTCTCTCTCTCTCTCTCTCTCTCTCTCTCTCTCTCTCTCTC
>NW_014577328.1:163550-171072 GCF_000485595.1 Priapulus caudatus | reverse complement strand
TCAGGAGTAGATAATAGTAACCTATTATCTACTCCTGATATGTACTGAACCGGGCGTATATAAATTTGTAAGTAACAAATTTAGATCAGTCTAGAACACTTTCTTCTAAGCGTAAAAATGGCAAA
The DNA here is from genome assembly GCF_000485595.1 of Priapulus caudatus. Lineage (NCBI taxonomy): Eukaryota > Metazoa > Priapulida > Priapulimorpha > Priapulimorphida > Priapulidae > Priapulus > Priapulus caudatus. The sequence goes on along the minus strand of NW_014577328.1, from coordinate 170,947 downwards.
GTTGCGTGAGCGTATCGATTACTTCGTTTATTGATAAGCTGTAATAATGCGCAGCGCAATCTCGAGATTGTCGCACAGGCTGCCAATCGGTAGATTGCGCTTGCGCAGATGCCACTAGTGTTTGCTCGGCTCCGCGAATACGACCATGTAACGCGTTACTTCGAACAAGTCTCTGTTTGAATGGCACATTTATGTTATATATATATATATATAACTCGTTTTAACTTGTCTCTATATGTAATACATATCTGTTAATGTATGTCTGATAGATAGATAGATTTTTTTGGGGGGGGGTGTATTTTTATTTTAACTAAGTGGTCACCAACTGAGTGCTTTATTTTCCGGGCAACGCCGTGTATCCTGCTAGTCTAATATAAAATCGAAAACCGTGGGCGGGCGATGAGTAACGAGCCATCTAGTGGAACTGGTGGCGTGAGGGTTGGGAGCATCGTACACGTTCTGCAGTGGCATAGGTTTCTACCGCAATTTATCTGGGGCGACAATATAGAAGATGGCGAAGCGGGGATGGAAGCATTTACGCGAGGCGAACGATTCGGAAGCCATTGTGGTTAAAGAAATAACGGCGCAACGTAACGACACGGCTGTCAAATATGAATCAATAGCAGGCCAGCAGTTTCAACCGAGATTAGCACGCGGACGAAATTCTATTCGCGCGAAGTGATCTATTATATTTAAATTAAAATGCGCACACGTGCGGATGCGTTAGTATGCGTGTTCGTGAAAATCTAATTCACTTTGCTGTTTATTATTCAGGGAAGCACAAATTCTTAAAGCGTTGCTAAAATAGGTTATAATTAATATGACAATATTAATATCGTATTTTGTAGTCAATTAATTCTTACTGACTTTTCACCTGATTTCCTATTACTGAATATTTGATTTATTACGTGAAGGTTTACGTTACAGTCTTTCATTAAAATTATTATAAACTAGAGTTGCCAGCGAAACTTATTAGAGTATATATATGCCAGTGTCAGGGTACTGTCATACAGAGTACTGTATAGTACTGTCGCTGAACCTTCTCTCTAGCCAATTATCTTGATTATTATATGTAACAAAATTAAGTGAAGATGAAGCGAACTTTAGACCTACCGCAAACGAGACGTTATAATTGCTTATAAAACCTCCTCGCTAGTCTAATTGGTGCAGTAGTGAGCTCTCGCGTGCTGCTGGCTTCATGTGGACATTATAATGACATGCCATGCCAACATAAAGTGCATGACATCAGGATTGAGCTGCACCGATCCTCGCCTGACAGGCCATCTTTATATGCCGCATAGCTGCAGCTCTAACATCGCGCTAGTTCTCGCGCGTTATCGCTCGTTTCCGCCGTATCGATTTTCGGAGTTTGTTTTCAAGAGAAATCATAGGACTAAAACCAGCGCCTGAAATTAATTATAACCGAACCTACAAATCTACTCTAATAAAATCATCCGCGACGAATGAAAAGTCAAATATATTTATATTAAATTGAATCGCTTAAATTTATTGACCCATTAAATTCCTATACACAATGAGTCCCTCAGCGTTGCTATACACAGCGAGAGGGTCAGACGAGGACACTTGCCTGCACTCATTCCCTGCTGCTGTCATCCATTACGGATATTGCTAGCCGTCGTATGACATGCCGTCTAATTCACCCGCTTTGTTCTAGCACTCGAACCAGCGCTGATGATTGATTATACGTATTGCTGAAAATGGAGCGTACGTAGTTAGTGCATCATGACTGCGTATAGGCGCGCGGATAGTCGCTCTCATAAACTCTCTCATACCCTCTCTCTCTCGCTCTTTCTCTCTGGCAGACGATAATGTCATCGCTCGTTAGCGTCGCCAGGCAGCGTGCTGGCCGCGGGCAAGCGGCGGTGTGTATAACTGCGTGTTATCGGCGCGTGCATGCCTGACGCACATGGCCGCAGTCGCGACAACGTTATACGCATCGACGACAAGCAAGCGCTATAGAATAGGCGCTTTCACGACGCTGCACAATATGCGTTTAGCAGGGCGGGTTTACGAGGTTGACAGCTGCGCGGCAGTGATCCGCGAACAGTCAGTCGCAGGTCGCCGTGTCGATACCCGGGCAGTAACATGGCTTTACTCTATGATCCGACTTTAACGACGATACGACGCGATAATAAGCGGTGTCTCTTACCGGTCGGTGTCGGAAAGCTAAGCTACCGCAATGCACGGACGTGACTGCGCTGCCGACAGATCAGCATAATCTTGCCCACGTATTGATAATCGATTATATTGATAATCGTATTGATAATCGTAACCTCGCCCACGTATTGATAATCGATTATATGATCGATATTATGATCGTTACATGATGCTGTTATCGCATAATTGCATCGCCTTGTCTTTTCATATATCATCCTTTCTTCCTATCATCCCGTCATCCATTCTTCCTGTTATGATGGCTCCCTCTTCTTCCCATCATGATATTCCCCATATTTGTCATCATGGCATCATTCCTTCATCATGTTCCTCCGTCTATACGTCGTCACATCACACCACACTAAAAAATCCATTATCTCCTATGGATAGAGTACGAGAAACTCGGGTTGTTTTAAGGTCTAATGTCGCCGTTGTCCTAATAACCATCACCTTATTGCCCATTACCCTTCGCCCACTTCTAACCTTCATCTCTATCCTCCACCCTCTATCTGTAAGCTTCATCTTTATAATCATACTCCTATCTCTATCTGTAAGCTTCATCTTTATAATCATACCCCTATCGCTATATGTAAGCTTCATCTTTATAATCATACCCCTATCTCTATCTGTAAGCTTCACCTTTATAATCATACCCCTATCTCTCTCTCTAAGCTCATCTTCTCCCTACTGCCAATTTCCAATACTCTTCCGGTTTCCCACGGACCGTTGCATCTACACTGGATTTTCATTATGTGTGTATGTGTGCGCGAGCGCGTGCGCGTGCGCGCGTGTGTGTGCATGCGTGCGTCTGTGCGCGCGCGTGTGGGTGAGTATTTTTGGAGGGGACGTGTCACCCCGGCTTTCGTTAACGAAAATAAATATGAAACAGCGTGAATGTATTCGATCATGTTGCCGAATTCATGCGTTTGCGTGCAGCTGCGTTTACAATAGCGCTGCTAATGCGTGATTCCTCGTTCATTTTCCTATTAATGATTAGGTTACGCTGCGTGCCGCCGGCTATGGCTCGCCGGCCGTGTGGCAGTCACGGCTTCGTGCTATTATTCACCATCGCTGGCCGCAGTCGGGATGCTGGTTGCTAATACGCGTACGAATACGCGAAAATTTACGTCATTTATAGATAATTTCATTATGAATAGAATCTAATTTTGACGAGGTCAGTCGGGATAATGGTGTTTTTATCGGCGGAAAGTTCGCGTCTGTGTGAGTGTACGTGGTAGCAAACAGCTAGCCTGGCAGGCGTAGTGGCAGGCGTGCCGGCAAATTGGCGAGTCCGGGGTTCGCCCCCTATACGGAAAATTAGAGGGTTAGTTAGATAGGATGTTGCACCTTTAAAATCACAAATACTACAATATAGTATGTATGTAAATGCAATGCATGTACAGCGTCGAAAGGAAACGCACGTTACTGGTGGGGAAGAAGCAAATATAGAAATATAATTTTGATGAAGAAGATTACATCTCTGATCTGCGGTGGAGTGTGTGTGTGTGTGTGTGTGTGTGTGTGTGTGTGTGTGTGTGTGTGTGTGTGTGTGTGTGTGTGCGCGTGTGCGTGCGTGTGTGTGTGTTTGTAAAATTCCCCACGCAAATCAGTGTTATTCCTGCTCGATTATCCCGTTAAAATCACTTGCGAGAATGCATTCTCATGTATATAAATGAAACGCGCGCTCCTAGCGGGAAAGAAGCGGACATTATTTTGATGAAGACGATTGTATGTCTGAGAAGCGATTCCTGTCGTATTAGTAGGCGAAAGCCGGTGGTAGCTAGACAGGGAAGGATTGTACAGCGCGTTATGTGCGGAATTTCTCTCGTAAATCAGTATTGTACTCACTCGATTTATGGAACGTTATTTATTCGCGCTCGCAGTGTCCGCTTCGTTTAACGCGAAAAATTTCACATGGCTTGCAAGCTGGACGCGTAACATAAATTTCGAGTTAGTAATAACGTTTATAAGAGATGCTCCGGCTGTAGGCTTGTCATCGTAGCCAGGATTAGATGCAACCAGATGTGTCAACCACGGCCTGCAAGCTGCAATGATAGAACTATAACACGTAACGAGCGCGCAGTGCGTTCGAACGAATCGCAAAATGTTGGTGTTAACATCATTACAGTTGTCATCGCGAAGGCAGAATTGCCATAGATGGTGTCGATGATGTACACGGTCGTTCATCTGGAAATGGGGTTCTATAAATGAAATATCGAGTCTCAATCTTTCTTGATTATCATCGTGAATCGCATCTAAATAATGATCGAAAAAGCTTGCTTCGACTAATACAGATGATCATACAACTATATATATATATGTCGTCTATGTGCACACATAGGCAATATATGCACTGAGTGTATACAGGGGATGTAGGGCCTATATAGCGGTTGTAAAGTAACGCTACATATAAGGGTTGTTTACAGGCAAAACATATAGGAGATGAATAGAGGGTTGTTTGAATAGTTCATTGTTTAGCATGGGTTGTCACTACTGTTCGCAAAAAAGATTTTAATGGTTGACAATATTACGATGCAAAAACGTTAACGATGCCATAATTAGAATCGTAATGATGCACGGTCAATTCTGGAAAAACATTTCCGAGACGATGTGCACAGAGCGAGCACGCGTGTCTGCATCGTAGCCGCTAGTTTTCGGATAAAAAAATGTCACAGATAAAGCGGAAATATCACAGCCTGTTCTGCTAGCATCTGTGACAAATACGACATACGCATATACGCTCTCCTATGACACTATTTGTCATAGGAAGATTCTTCCTAGGACAAATATTGTTGTATGTGTTGTGTGCATCATAGCAGTTTAAGAGCACTATTATGAACGCAAGCTGTGAATTTCAGCTGTAAAGCGGAACGAAGTTGACTCGCTAATATTTGTACTAGGAAGAATCTTCCTATGACAAATAGTGTCATAGGAGAGCGTATATGCGTATGTTGTATTTGTCATAGATGCTAGTAGAACATGTTGGATATCAGTGCAGTGCCGGGTTGTGTGCAAGAGTAATAGAAATCTCGCTCTACGTCTCGCATCGCATGCTTGTTGCTATAGCAGTCTATAACATACATGATACTTTACACAACATACTCTACATTCTGCACCATGCACCATACTATACACCCAGGAGTGTGCACTACATTATGCATCTGACACTAAACACTATACTATACACCACGTGGACTATACATTACACGATGCACACTGTACGTTGCATTCTGCACTGTGCACTACAATATACACCATGCACCATATGCACTACACACTACAGCACGAAGGGTCGTTGTCGTATCAGGTACTACATATATGTACCCGAGGTAGTTTTAGGTTGTTTAGTATTATGTTTATATTTTTACATGAGGTATGTTTAGGGTTAGGGTTAGGGTTAGGGGTAGGGTACACTTCTGTAGTACAAGTCTGGTACACTTTGTGTATACATATATGTACCTCGGGTACATATATGTAGTACCTGATACGACAATAACCCCTTCAGCCACACTACACCCTGGTCTATATAGTACAATACATGTTATGCACTATATACACTACGCTCTACCATCTGTACTATTATAACTACACGCTACATCCTGTACTATACACTCAATAAACATCCCGCACTATACACTACACCCTGGTCTATATAGTACAATACATGTTATGCACCATATACACTACGCTCTACCATCTGTACTATTATAACTACACGCTACATGCTGTACTATGCACTACAATAAACATCCTGCACTATACACTAATGCTGAGAGGGTCTATGTTCCCCGGGGTACTGCCGGAACGTACCCTGGGGGACATAGACCCTATGAGCTACACTAATACCAAGAGTCCTACACTCCGTAACTACGCTCAACGATCTACATCGTGTGCGTGCAGCCTAGCTATCTATACACACCTCCTGGCTGTGATAGACCTAAGTCACCTAACACGTCTTGTAGCTGTCATGGATGGCACGTCGTTAGCACAGATTCATCCGCGCCCATCATTCCTTTATCATCGCAGCCCGCGAGGCAGCTATAGCCCACGGGCCGTGATTCGGTAATGTGACAGCAGCACCCGGTCTCATTCACGTCAGCCGTCGCGACGGGAAACTCAATTAGGCTCTGCGCCACAATTACAGAGACCGCCGGACCTCAGCATAATATATAATATAAGCACGACCCGGCGGTTGCTGCAGGGAATCCCCGCGAGAGGTCGTCTCGATTCGCGCAGAACGCCTCTCGAGAAGAGATGCGCGGCGTAATATTACATGTATTGAAGGAGGAGGGTATTTTTAGTCGTTGAACGCGGATACTGCAGAGAGAGAGAGAGAGAGAGAGAGAGAGAGAGCGCGCGCCGGAGTGCGGTGCCGCCTGCTGTGTTGTTATTATTTGTTTACTGTCGCTGATTCAGCGTGTTTATTGGGCAACGCGATATAATATTACACGAAAATATTACACGACAAATTTGCTACACGATAGTTTATACATAGGAATGGTTTGACATAGGAATAGTTTATACATATAGAAATGGTTGTATTTGCTAGAAAATCGATCGCGGGAAGGGTGGTATGTAGTATCTGTTACGTAGTGTGCGGTATATGCTATGGCGTTGATGGTAACACGTATAAGATAGGAACGCATCTTGAAAGCGTAACAAATTATATTTAAAAAGTGGTTATTTAAAAAAAGACTAAGTAATTACCAAAATATATTGGCGCTAACGGTGTGCTCAGGCTGAATTTAATCTATTTCAGTAATGCGACAAGATTACTTAGAAGCTTATACATATGGTTATAACGAAGAAAGGGCACCTCGAAATTCTCGAATATAAAATTCTTGAACGTGGTACGACTGTGATAAGAGAAAAAGCTGGCTACTGAAGCCCATAGAGAGAGGCAATTCAATTTTCAAATAAACTGGCCGTATCGGATACTAGAAATTATTCTTTCCTGGTACAGGATATTAACATTAAATTAATATTAAAAAGATCAATAAAAGGTAAACGTGCAATACTGAGCACCTTATATTATATTATATTATACTAGAAATTATTCTTTCCTGGTACAGGATATTAACATTAAATTAATATTAAAAGGATCAATAAAAGGTAAACTTGCAATACTGAGCACCTTATATTATATTATACTGCCCTGTCAAGAGAGACTGCAGTATCTGCAAAATCATGGTTTTGAGAAAATCGACCCTAAAGGTTTCCGC
>NW_014577328.1:144340-163167 GCF_000485595.1 Priapulus caudatus | reverse complement strand
TAGTAGGCTATATACTACGATACTTACGTTGACACGCTATACACTTAAAGCCTATGCTGCTATGCCACTTGCTTTACGCTATACGCTATGGTCACTGCTTGCCCATCAGCGCATTCTATACGCAGTCGTCGATGCTGCATGCAGTGCGACACGGCTTGACAGTTGCCTGATGTGAAACGGGTTGCGTTAGCGCAAGCTTAAAGCTTTCAACAGTCGAGTGAATCGCCTCATTGCCCCCAGTATTACGCACTTGAGCTGTTGCTTCATGCGCGCGTTAAGTAATTGACATGTTAGCCAGCTGACCGAATACCGTTTACCGTCAATACGGCCGACGCGTGCGTCCATACACCGGCACTTACGCCTTGGCTCGCTCTCTCGCTCTCTCGCCTCGCTCTCTCGCCTCTCCGCTCTCTCTCTCTCTCTCTCTCTCTCATGTCTCGCCTCTCTCTCTCTCTCTCTCCTCCTCTCCTCTCTCTTATCTCTCTCATCTCTCTCTCGTCTCCCTGTCTCTCTTCTCCTTCTCTCTCTCTCTCTCTCTCTCTCTCGCTCGCCTCTCTCTCTCTCTCTCGCTCTCATTCTCTCTCTCTTTCACTCTTTCCCTCTCTTTCGCACTCACTCTCTCTTTCACTCTCACTCTTTCTCTTTCTCTCTCTCCTCGTCTCTCTCGTACTCCTCTTTCTTCTCTCTGTGTTGTTCTCTCTCTCCCTCTATCATACTCTTTTCACTCGTTCACTCGTCCACTCTCTCTTTCACTCTCACTCTCATCGTACTCTCACTTCGCTCTCCTATCTATCTTTCACTCTTTCACTCTCACGTCGATGCCGACCCGATGCCCGCTGCGGGTCCCGGGCGCGGTCGATTTCTCAACACTTTAACTTTCATAGTGTGTGTGTGTGTGTGTGTGTGTGTGTGTGTGTGTGTGTGTGCGCGCGCGCGCGCGTGTGTGTATGTGTGCGTGCGTGCACGCGCATGTGTGTATGTGTTACATCTTGGTTGCGTGGAAGCATGTCGGCAAGGACTTGTCTGCACTTGTGAATTTGCTTGTTCACATCGCACTTACATGAACTAATAGTATGTGACGTGAAGCCCGATTAGCTGCCATCACCATGGGAATATATTGTGCAGCGAACTTACTCAGATAACTGCGCACGGACGCACGCACGGACGCACACACGCCCACGCACACTCGTACATCGACCCACACGCACATACACGCACACACGAGCGTGATCACACGAGCGCGCAAGAACGCACGCCCGCGCGCAGCAACGCCCGCACGCCTGCGCGCACCAACGCCCGCACGCCCGCGCGCACCCATAAACGCACGCACGCACGCACGCACGCACGCACGCACGCACGCACGCACGCACGCACGCCCGCCCGCGCGCACCCACGCACGCACATGTATATATAAACAGCCGCCGCGGGCAGCTCGACTACGATTCGGTGCAATGGAGCGCTGCCATGCACTGGCCGCCCGTCGGCACTACCAAATTATACGCTTGCTGCTCTAAATCCATCTAGCGTGAGGAGCGGCGGCGGAGAATTGCGCTGCTCCGCTCTGCGCATGCGCCTGCGCGTCGGTCCGTCTCCGCCCGTCAGAGAGCCACGGCACCAGCTTCGCAGCGCCCGCAGCTCGGCAGACGAACGATATACCGAGCAGGCGATACGGCGTTCGCACGCGCGCGTCGCAAGACCTCGCTCGCTTCGATTACGCACACGTTATCATGCGCGCCACCGTGTATACAGACCGACTCAAAGAGTGTGGAACGCTGTAAGAGAAGGATAAAGACAAGAAGAGATAATAGACTGAGCAAGGACAGCGCGTGTTGTGTGAGCCGCCGTAGACAATCGAGCTAACAAGGGACGCGTATGCCGCGGGAGAAACCGTGAAAAAAATAGACCAAACGGGGGACGCGCGTGCCGTGTTAACCGCCGTAACGAATTCACGCGTGTCTCTACAGACTCTCGTACGGGCGCGCGCGCGCATGTGCCTATGTTCCCCTAACGCATTCATCGTATATTGACACGGATAACACACGCGAACGAGAACGAGCTGTGTTGCTAGATCGCAGGCTCGACTTGCTCGCTAGTTTACACAGGTAACGGTTATTCCGCCGCCGCCGCTGCCGATGCTGATGACATATAATACTCATGAAGCGGTGTACGTACGTCGCAGATATGCTTCCGAAGGTAGCTAGGAATCCACGATAAGCAGTATCCAGCGTGTCCGGAGTGCATCTGAGCAGCTATCATCAAACTTGTAAGTGTTCCGCACGCAGCTACACACCCGCGATAGCGAATACCTCTTTAGAATGGACACCTGTCTATAAAGATCATTTTTGGCATTTTTCTCGAGAGGCACCTCTACATAACGGTCACCCGACTATAAAGCATCCATTTTAAAGTTCTCTCGAGTGGAGTGACCGTTATATACAGGATTGGCTTTATTATTTAAAAGCGTGAAAACCCGCAACCGAGTGGATGTATAGTGAGTGGCCCGAATATATATCATTTAGTGCCTGTACTCTCCATATTAATCTTTGTCGTCAAAATCTGCTAACAAAATTACGCTTATGTTTATATAAACGCTATATTTAATTTGCTGTTACTTATCGATACGCTATCAATGATAAATCAATAATCTATCTATCGACTTTTGACACCACAAGAAGTCGATAATGACAGAGAATATTATAAAAGGTAGTTATATCTATCTAACATATTGTTATCTGTTTCTGATACTAACTAATAAGACGTATAACAACCTCGTAACCGTTATGTGATTTAGCGTTTAGCGTAAACCGATATCTCCGCTTCTAATACTGTACTATTAGGAGTAGATAATAACAGATTATATAGTCCATAGTCATAATAGATAATATTGCTACCGAGTCCTTGATGTTATCCTGCCTCTAATACTATCAGCACTCTATTCAGATATTATTTATAGTATCAGCTACGATGTGTGAGGGTTGTATGGCGGGTAAACCCTCGCAATGATGAGGAATACAGCAGCGAGGATCACATAATTATTTTGTAACACCGGTCTAAACAATCGTGCATCGTAATAGTGGTACGCGTGGGTGATGTACACCTTAGCTATAACGTCTGTCATAAACACATAAACAACACGACACAGATATGTGCGTATTCAAGCAAAGATCTTTAATGTAATAATTCTCAACTAATGTATAATCCCACGAGGAGCATGAGGGCGATTTCTCGGCGTTACAATTTTCTTTATGTTACTCTCCTTGATGTTGCCTTGCCTCTAATACGATCAAAAGTCTATTCTTGTTCTCCGGGTACTACCAGATACGATGTGTGAGGCTTGTATAATGCCGTTAAACACTCGCTGCGATGAGGAACAGCGCAGCGACGGTCTCGCAATTTCTCATTGCAATGCGGAGCTTTGAGTAGCTACTGGTATGCGATCGAGCAGATGCCGTATCGAGATTAGATCACGTAGAATCATGAAGAACTTCTGTTTTGATTGTAAGACAAACATCATGAGGAGAGGGCGCGGAATCTACGGCGATCTGTGAACGAGAGATATGATCAAGAGCTTATATGAGCTCTTGATATGATGGGTAAAAAGTCGATGTATACTAACGGGTGAGTGGCGTAGGAAAAAAAGGCGAACAAAGAGTGGATAGGACGGTAGTAGAATAGAGTAGGAGATACGTAGTGGTGAGTGTAACATAAGGGCGTACATAGGGACATGTGGTGATGGGAAAAATGGTTAATTATAGGTCAGCACGCCGAGTAAGAAAAATCGAAGGCGTATGAAGAGGATTCGGGAAGGAGAGGAAGAAAGGAAGTGAGGATCTGTCGTGGGAGGATGCAGGCAATGCGCGAGAAGAGGGAGGGGTGAGAGTCGTATGGAGAAGGTGCATGGAAAGAGTGGCTGCTGGACATGAGAGAGAGAGAGAGAGAGAGAAAGAGAGAGAGAGAGAGAGAGAGAGAGAGAGAGTGAGTGTGTGTGTGTGTGTGAGAGAGAGTGAGAGTGAAAAAGAGAGAGAGAGTGAGAGTTAGAGAGAGGGAAAGAGAGAGAGAGAGTGAGAGTGAAAGAGAGTGAGAGTGAAAGAGAGAGTGAGAGTGAAAGAGTGAAAGATAGATAGAGAGCGAGTGAGAGTAAAATAGAGTGAGAGTGAAGAGAGAGTGAGAGTGAACGAGTGAAAAGATAGATAGAGGGAGAGAGAGAGACACAGAGAGAGAGAGAGAGAGAGAGAGAAGAGAGAGAGAAGAGAAAGAGTGAGAGTGAAGAGAGAGTGAGTGTGAAAGAGAGGGAAGAGTGTGAAAGAGAGAGGCGAAAGTGAGAGCGAGAAGAGAGACGAGAGCGAGCGAGAGAGAGAGAGAGAGCAGAGAGAGAGAGCAGAGAGGAGAGAGAGAGAGAGAAGAGAGAGTAGAGAGAGTAGAGAGAGTAGAAGAGTAGATGAGAGAGAGAGAGAGAGAGCGAGAGCGAGAGAGCGAGAGCGAGAGAGCGAGAGAGCGAGCAAGGCGTAAGTGCCGGGTGTAGGAGGCACCGTCGGCGTATTGACGTAAACGGATCGGTCACTGCTAATGTCATTACTTAACGCCGCATGAACAACAGCTCAGTGGAATACTGCAATGAGCGATTCACTCGACTTTGAAGCTTTAAAGCTTCGGCGCTACCGCAACCCGTTCAATCAGGCAACTGTCAAGCGGTGTCGCACTGCATGCACATCGACGACTGCGTATAGAATCGCTATGGGCATAGCGTGACATAGCGTATAGCGTAAAGCAGTGCATCGCAGCATAGCTTAGTGTATAGCGTGTCACGTAGTATCGCTTAGTATATAGCCTACTATAGCGTAGTATGACGTGGTATAGCGCGGTATAGTATATAGTGTATTATAGCGTAGTATAGCGTATTATAGCGTAGTATAGCGTATTATAGCGTATCATAGAGTAATGTAGAGTACTGTAGCATATTATAACGTGGTATAGCGCACTATAGCGTAGTATGACCTGGTATAGCGCGGTATAGTGTTCTATGGCGTAGCATATCGTAATATAGTGTATTATAGAGTATCATATAGTAATATAAAGTATTGTAGCATAGTATAACGTGGTATAAGCGTAGTACAGCGTGCTATAGCTTACTATAGCGTAGCATGGCGTCTCGCAGTGTTCTATGGCGCAGTATAGCATGATGTAGCGTAATATAACGTAGTATGGCCTAGTATAGCGTATAACGGCGTGTTATAGCGTATTATAGCCTACTATAGCGTAGCATGGCGTAGTACAATGTTTTATATCGTAGTATAGCATGGTATAGCGTACTATAGCCTACTATAGTGTAGCATGGCGTAGTACAGTGTTCTATGGCGTAGTATAGCATGGTATAGCGTACTATAGCCTACTATAGCGTAGCATGGCGGAGTACAGTGTTCTATGGCGTAGTATAGCGTGGTATAGCGTCGTGTGGAGCAACATAACACTGAAAATTGCTTTAAGAACCAAGCAGCGCGTTCACTAAGGCCCGCATCATGACAATGCTTGATCTCCAATGCTGTCACCAATAATGTAAAATGACCCGCAGCTTTCCGGCTCACCTGACCTGATTGTGTGAATCATAGAGTGAAACATGGAGCGCGCATTATAGTGTCTGATGCGTATAGCGGTAAATAACATCTGATACTAGTTAGAGTCGGGTGCGGTGGTATCGTCTAGCGTAATCGGCAGCATCAAAGGCTTTAGATCAAAGGCGAAGCGTGATTCATTACGAATTAAACGTACGTTATCAGCGTTAGTCTATCTATACACCTTGAGACATTAACAAATTACACACAATCTCCCCCCCCATCGCTCTGCCTCACAGCCATATATATGTGCCAAATATCATTAGCATATTACACGTTCTGTCCATTGCCCTACATCGTACTGTGATTCATTAACAAATTGCACGAATTAACAAAGAATGTATTTTTTCGCTTCGTTACTATTCTGCGCCGTAAATATATTCGCAAATCGCTTCGGGGATCTTCGCCGTACGCACTTGGCGCTCGCGTGGTCCGCTCGGGCCACTTACTAGCAATCCCCGCCAATCTATCATTATCAGCGGGAGTCCGTCCTGTCCGCTTTCATTATCGCTGTCCAATCACCCACTTCACTTATGCACCACTAATATCACCGTGCAGTGCGTGCACTATCTAATATAATCTTGCACCTCTACAGATGTGCTGCCCTCCAGCGGCAACTGTTTCTAGCGGCTAACCCCATTAGCGCTGTGTGACGCTAGTGCATGATTAACCCATCGCCCGCGGGATTCGCACGAAGTCTTCCGGGCGACATACCTGCCTATATAGATTTACTCAGCCCACTGTGGACTTCATAGAGAATCTTTTGGGGGCTACCTGCCTATATAGATTTACTCAGCCCCCTGTGGACTTCATAGAGAATCTTTTGGGGGCTACCTGCCTATATAGATGTACTCAGCCCACTGTGGACTTCGTACATAATCTTCTGGGAGCTACCTGCCTATATTAGCGATTTACTCAGCTAGCCGTGATCAAACCGTCGAATACCCGAACATAACTGACGAGCGTCGTCGATATTCGTGGCACAGTGAAATCTGGGCCACAATTAACGCTGAGAATGTCTATGTCCCCCAGGATACTGCCGTAACGTACCCTGGTACCAGAGCATATAAATCAACGTGATGTATATGCTCTGCTGGTACTATCTAATATGCCGAACCGTACCTCGCCTACTTCACTAACGAGTCTAGGGAATCGCCTACGCCTACTCCCTAACCCTAACCCTAACCTTAACCTTAACTCTAACCCTAACCCTAACCCTAACCCTAGCCACATCAGATAGTTACCAGGGTACGTTCCGGCAGTACCCTGGGGGACATAGACCCTATGAGCACAATTAACAGTAGACGGTCGTCGTAGGGTGTTATAGCGTCACATTATATTCACGCCGTGGAAGATCTTTGTAGTTTTGACCCTTACGCTAACAATTCGGTGTTGGGTTGGATCTGTGCCTTGCCTGGGCATGGGTTGGCCTGGACGACCACTAACGAGGAGTAAATACTGTATTTAATCACGTCATGAGACACATCGTCATCTTGACGTCATGAAATGTCGGGCATCACATATTTACAGCAACTAGCAAGACTCCAGTTCTCATTATTTTCATACCCGTGTACGTACGAGAAAACCTTAATTGCTTGACTTGGGCGCACAGCAACGATCTGTCTATATAATTTGGTCCACGGGCCCATGTGAAGCGGATAGCTAATAGAAGAACCCATCCAACCAATAATCAATTCATCTGTTCATCCATCTATTCATCCATCCATCCATCCACCCATACATCCATCCTTCCATCCATCTATTCATTCATCTATTCACCAATCCATTAACAAATCAATTTACGCAATTTAATTACGAGAGAAAATATTCCAGGTGCATATACTCTTTGATAGCGGCTCGTCTACAGGGCAACGACGCATTATGTGTAGCGGTAATGACACGAATCGTGTCTAACAAAACTCGAGCAACCACCGCGTTCAGGGATAAAAGACGTGCCGAATTCGCGAAGAGTCTCTCTAAGCGATTTGCTTAATACGCGATACTTGAGAGCTTAATTACTTTACTATGTCACACCCGTCGGCCAGGAGATAGATGCGGTTGACTTGCTTTGTCGTGCGGCAGCCTGTTTCTATAACCACCCGCTGCACCGTACATCTGTGGCTTCATGTGAGACTGATCCTACACTCAGCAAACACGTGTGCGCCTGTTTCCAGTCTCGCTTCAACCCGCCGTCTGTCTGCGTGTGGTATACGGCCAAGGGCAGACACGTGAGAGACATCAGGGAAAGGCAGAGGCCGATGAAGGGGGAGGCACTGAGACGTGCGCTTGAGAAAAACAGCGGGAAGGGCAGAGGCCGATGAAGGAGGGAGGCACTGAGACGTGCGCCTGAGAGAGACAGCGGGAAGGGCAGAGGCCGATGAAGGAGGGAGGCACTGAAACGTGAGCCTGAGAGAAACAGCAGGGAAGGGTAGATACCAAACACTAGCAGTTGGTTATAACGGAGGGCCGGGTTACCTGCTGCCGCTGTAACGAAACACCGGCTGCACCGGCAGTAGGCCCTATACTGCGTCTATTTCGGCCCGTAGATGAATCCACTTGCGGTGGCGATTGCATGCATACAGGAGCCCGCATCCAGTGACCGCCCGCTAGGCTGAGAGCCCACCCATCGTGTCAGAGCTGCGTTCTCTCCTGTCGAATTTCCCATCAGATCCTTCCTTCATGTTTTAACTTCTGGTATGTCTTCCAGCGGATTCCCGCGTGAGGTTTCTAGTCGGATGGACTATCTTGTGCACAGTCTAGCTCGTGTTTAGGCTCCTGTCGGCCTTCTACTGGGCCTCCCGTGGAATTTTCTACATGCTTTCCTGTTGGTTTTCGTTTCAGCCTCAATCCAAGGCGACTGTGTCTAATTATGTTCATTAGCATAATCTAATTAAACGTCCCGCCCCGCGTCGACAGGTTTAATGAACTTCGCAATTTAGAGATCAAAGCACCGCTGCCGGCTACCGACCCCCCCCCCTGTACAGTAATGACTGACGTGCAATATCCTATCATGCAATAGAAAAGCCGATGGGTGAAACGCTACCAGATGTGCCCACGTCACCACCGAAACATCTAACGAGAAACCTACCAGCTTCCGTCAACACTGATGATGCTGGCCCCCGTTGGGTTTGCTATGTGCTACTTTATCTATATAATAACGCCGGTGCCAATGCGATTGCTCACTTTCACACGCGCATGTAGTATGATTCCGTAAATCGTTGTTGGCATGCATCAATCAACCTTGCGGACGCAGCCGCAGGTTGGGAGTAAATATGTTTGGGAGTAAATATGTACGCCAACGGGTTTTGTGCGGGACAGTGCTAACTAATATATGTGCGCAACGTGGTGGCTCTGTTGTGTATAGCCCATGCAGGGTATATGGCAGATCTACTTGCTATGAGGCAAAAAGATATAACACGAAACCTTCGTAGGTTCACACATAGGGCCGGTAAGATCAGCGACATAGATATGAACCACTGAATTTTAGAAGATCCAATCAGAGCATCCGGTTGTGAAAACGGTATCCAAAATTGACATTTTGCTAATTATAACCTCCGAGATCCTGTAACACGGCAATATATCAAAGGAAATGTGACGTCACTATTCTGACAACTATTTACAGGCTAGAAAAAACGTTTCTTTGCCAAACATAAGCAGGCTATTACATGCTGATTGCACGAAGTCAGTTCTTACAAGAAAAAGTTAATCCATTGAGTGTGCATTACTTACAAGTGTGCATTACTTACAAGTGTGCATTACTTATGCGTACTTACAAGAGGCTTATAACGTATGAACAAAAACGCGGTGATAATTAACTCAGTATATTTACAAGAGCTCACTATATATAGCACAGATCTCGTCACATTTTAAACTGAAGTTGTTATCATTCAGTGTAAACTCAAACTACATACATAATACAATACAATATTATAATACATTTGAATTATAAATCAGTACACAAATAAATAAATTGTACACACACACGCGCACACGCCCACGCACACGCACGCGCACACGCCCACGCACACGCACACGCACACGCACACACACGCAAGCACGCACGCACGCACACACGCACGCACGCACGCACACACACACACACACACACCACACACACACACACACACCGCACACACACACGCACACACCACACACACACACACACACACACACACACACACACACACACACACACACACACACACATAAATAAATAATTGACGCACGTATCGTGGGAGTGACATTATATTGTTCCAGTCTAGCTGACGTCTGCCGTTATTTGATAGTCGGCCGAGTAACGCCAAACTCTTAATTTTTGCTTCGCGTTGTGTTTGAAGTTCAATGACTTCAGAGAACGGATGTAATATAATAATAATAACAGTGTTTAGTGCGCTAATCTTTCATTCATTAATCAATCAACCTTTACGGAATAGAGCGAGAGAGAGAGAAAAAGAGAGAGTACGTGTGCGCGTACGTGTGCGTGTGTGTGCGCGCGCGTGCGTGGCGTTGTGTGTGTGTGTGTGTGTGTGTGTGTGGTGTGTGTGTGTGTGTGTGTGTGTGTGTGTGTGTGTGCGTGAGTGTGTGTGTGTGTGTGCGTAATTGAAAGCGACCGAAAAAAAAGAGAGAGCGAGAGAAAGAGAGAGTCGGATCATTATAGATAGAAGCCACGTATAATTAGGGAACAAAAAAAGTTGATTAGTACCGACAGAGTTTTCTGTTTCGTCGTTATCATCCCGACTCGGGATATCAGCGTGTATATGTAGGTTCTAAATTGTTTTCAGTAGTCGTGACATGATGCGCTGTGCTAAAGCAGAATGAAATTTTCAGGAATACCATAACAATGTATTAATTTAATAATTAAATATAATAACGATAAGAAGGAATCCCTTACTGGTATACCCCTGATCATTTCTATTATAACATCAAAAAGCGAGGAATGCGACGAAACAATGTATTGGTCTCGTCTATAGAGTAATAGTAACTGCAGTCTGCACTCAGTTCTGACATATTCACGTAAATTGGAAAGATTCAACTCGTATTTATAAGAATGGGTTATTTATATATTAATTATGGGAAATCATTTATTATCTTCATCTGCTACTATTAATACTTCTATGATATATCTGCCAGTATCGACTGTTAATATAGTTTACCGCGATACTACGGCGTTCTATTATTACCATCCGTTAGTGTAGTCTGCCATCGTATCGTCATGTAATTGAGTCTGTTTCCATCCTCTGCTAGTGGCGACTGCTGTCATCGGTTCCTTGGAGGCAACTACCGCCCGTAGCTAATGTATCCAAATAAGCTGCAATATTAACGTCGTCCGGGGTTCCGCAATTAGTCATACGCATATATATATATTTACGATGCAATGATCGCCCTTACGCATGATGCACACAAACGGTATTTAATCCTAAAGAATAACAAGCTGAAGCATATGGCTGACGAATAGCAGCCATAACATTTGATTGTGGACATGCAATACTATCATCTGTGACATTATTTGCAATTTGAGTACAAGGCATGGTAGTTTTGCTTGCAAGTTGCCAATTGACGTCTTGTCATCGCCGATACATCATTTTTGATTGTCCTACTCATGGGTATATGTCAATCATAATGATGGCCATTTATGTGTATTGCTGTTATTATGCTTGTTATTATACGAGCGCCGTGCCGCTGCTTCCTGGACAAAACCATTACTGAAGCCTGTAGATCATTATTATATTATTAGTTCGGCCAGCGGAACAGCTAGCTACTAAGTCGGTCAAGTCATCACTTCCACTACAAAGCGGGTTCATGCCTACAATATAGTGCAGTATATAGCTACATTTTAGTATAGTATATATAGCTACATTATACTATAGTATATAGCTACAATATTATATAGTATTCAGCTATATTATATTTAGTATATAGCTACACGGTAATCTAGCGCGAGTATATCTACCACGGATACAACAAAGTAGTATCCGTCGATTCACTTATACCATTTTCACACCAACCAGGCGGTTCGTTACACCAACCTGGTCCACAGCGAGTATAGTAAATATCATACCAAAACTCCCCGTGTTCATACACAGCGTCTATAATTTCAGTCTACTAACTCGGAGTACTTTATGGGAAATTCTCAACGTGTAACACTTGTTCAGTTTATAACTACAGGCCATGGTGTGGCTACTATAGCAAGTGTAGTGTATTTAGCGAGCAACCAAGATCAAATTTATCTAATGGAGACGAGGAAGACAGTTACCGATATTCGCCTGCTCGATTCACGCCCGCTGCCTTCATGGCTTGTGCGCTGCTTCGTGTTTTTTGCCGAGTGCATCAATTTCCTGCAATAGAGGCGGGCGGCGGCGGCGGCGGCGGCAGCAGCGATGTTATTTTCGACGATAGCTGTGCTTCCGGGGATGCGCGAATAAATGACATGTGGCGTATAGAAAATGAGAGAGTTAGCGAGAGAGCGAGAGAGAGAGAGAGAGAGAGAGAGAGAGAGAGAGAGTAAAGAGAGAGAGAGAGAGAGAGAGAGAGAGAGAGAGAGAGAGAGAGAGAGAGAGAAGAGAGAGAAAAGAGATATATATATATATATAGGGAGAGGGGGAGATAGATGGATAGATGGATGCATTGGATGGATAGATGGATAGATAGATAGATAGATAGATAGATAGATAGATAGATAGATAGATAGCTAGAAACTAGTAGATAGATAGATAGATAGATAGATAGATAGATAGATAGATAGATAGATATATAGATAGATAGATAGATAGATAGGTAGATATATAGATAGATAGATAGATAGATTGATAGATAGATAGATAGATAGATAGATAGATAGATAGATAGATAGATAGATAGATAGATAGATAGATAGATAGATAGATAGATAGATAGATAGATATATAGATAGATAGATAGATAGATAGATAGATAGATAATTAGATAGATACGCAGGGAGAGAAATAGGGGGAGCGAGATTGATAGAGAAGGGAGAGAGAGAGAGATAGGAGAGAGAGAGAGAGAGACAGAGAGAGAGAGAGAGAGAGAGAGAGAGAGAGAGAGAGAGAGAGAGAGAGAGAGAGAGAGAGAGAGAGAGAGATAGACGAGGGGAGAGAGAGTGCGCTGAGAGCGACTTGCTAAGGAACGGAACAAGATCTCTCGTAAGCAGATATGCCGCGTTAGCAGAGTGCCCATCAGTCAAGAACTTCCATCACACACACCATCACGTGATCGAAGCGCGCTGGTTTCATCACGCCGAGAGAGGGCGCGACGAGCGGCAACGCACGGTGCACTAATCGTTCCTCTTGTATAGTTATGTTCGTACTCGGTGCTTGATATATGCAAGAAATGCACCGCGCATCTAAAGTTATGTGCGGGCAAGCTCTAATGAGTCTAATGTCAGTGCCAGGGCTTTTTCCGTCATTCCATCTGCGTGATCAAGCAGTTAGTCTAATGGTGAGCAGCTGCGGACAGGAAGCGAAATCGCACATAAGTTCGCTTCCACTCATCGCTGGCTGCTGTGTTTGTATCTGATGAGAAATTCGCGCGTCGCCGCGCTAGCATGCTTACCAGCTCACATCCATTAGGGCGTGTACGTAACACGCGGGGTTAACGACTCTATTCCACGGGCACTTGACCCGGTTCTCACTGTTATATGCAGATTCACGCACGCACGTATACGCGCGCTCACGCACACAGACACGCACACACGCACGCACGCACGCACGCACGCCCACTCACACACACACACACACACACACACACACACACACCACACACACACACACGCAACACACACACACACACACACACACACACAACGGGCGCACCAACACACACATACAACACACACATGCCCACACACACACACTCACACACACACAACACACACACACACACACACACACACACACACACACACACACACAACCACACACACACATACACACCACACACACACACACAATACACACACACCACACACACACCACAACACATCACACACACACGCACACACACACACACACACACACATCCACACACACATCACACACACACACACACACACCACACACACACACACCACAACACACACACACACACACACACACAACACACACACACACACACACACACACACACACACACACACACACACACACACACACACACACACACACACACACACACGCACAACGTTTACCCTAAGCCCAGCACTATACCCCTAAACTCTAGCCATAACCCTACCCTAATCCAAACCCCAACGCTAACCCTAATATTAACCCTTCTAACGGGATACGGGGGATAAGAAAAATGGACTGACAAAATATAACGTAAACGGTATAGGCGCAGCTGTAAAAGCATGTGAGTTTTAGAAGCATGTAGTGAATTGCATATACATGAATGCGCGGGTTAGAGCAAACCAATTCGTTGCCCCGTGACAACGATGCAGCGACGATGTTTATCAACATAACAGACTGTCATGCATATTTCACGTATGCTAGCTGCTGATTGAAGGGCTGTTGATGGAGTGGGTAGCATAGCTATAGGTCAATAACATTAATATCTACCAATAGTAACTCCTGCCCAGACTATATAATACGGTAGACATTCAGTTACAACACGAGTTAGCGCTATATTGAAACTTTAAGCTTTGCTTCTTGTGAAGGAACAAACAAATGTTTTTATAGCATATTATTACATATAAATGCGTTTGGGCACGCTGGAAATACTATGGCGACGTCGGCAACTGTATTACACACTCCAAATGTAGCAGGTGTAGCGATATATGTTTAGCTCTATACATTGAGAACCGTAACAGAAAAAAAATCGGCAAGATTTTGAGCTCATTACGTTTCCTGACTAGTCGAGAATCGACTAAAAGCAACCGCTGCCGTTTGCTCAAAGGCCGCGCAACAAGTAGGAGTAGATTCTGACAAGGGCTCTTATATATGCTGCAACGCGTAATTTTCTTGACGGAAAGCGACAAGTACAAACATGTAATACTATGAGGTATGTTCGGAGCTATGCTTTCATAAGATTAGGTAATAGGTACGAAACAGAATAAAGGAACTAATCCCGTTGAGTATATAGCATGACTGCCGAAATCAATTGCATTGAGTTAGAATTCATGCATAAAATATATGTGAAATCTCAAAGACGATATCAGAGTCTGTCCAGTTATAAATGTGTGTGCGTATGAGAGAGCGATACAGAGAGGGGGAGAGAGTGGAGAGGAGGGAGGGGAGAGAGAGCGCGGGAAGGAGCGAGAGAGCGCGAGAGAAAGTCAAGAAAGAGAGGGAGAGAGAGAGAGAGCGAGAGAGAGAAAGAGAGAGAGAGAGAGAGTGAGCGAGAGAGAGAGAGAAAGACAAACGAGACGAAAAAGAGAGGTAGCGGGAAAGCCAAAGCCAGAAAGAATGAAAGAAAGAGAGTGAAAACGAGATAGGATCGTCACGCTCGCCAAATAAGTATGCACCGAAAATTGAAAAGTAAATGTAATTCCAACACGACAACAAGAAATCAACGACGCACGCAAAGCATAATAACCGGGCGATGCAACCATGCAGTCACGCAGCGAGTACGATGTACGCTTTACGTCGTACTCATATGTCAGTACATAGGCGTTGGGTATATATAAGCGATGTACACGCACTCCCGTGACTCTCAGCGTGATCACGCGTGACGTCATGCCACCCGCTCACAGCGTGAATAGCAGTCACGCCGCGTAGGCAACACGCCACAGCTAATACGTTTGTTTATCACTGCTAGAGCTGTCAATGAATTAGTCGTGCAGCAATAGGATGGGTTTTCTAATTACACGGGTATCATTCGAAGCAAATTGGGCATGGCCTGTTGGATAATGTTGCTAGATGACTCAGCTAGAAGAGTTTATGCTTGTTTTTCACGCGTGCGCGCCAATTTCACGACTCTTCGTTACTAGGTAGCGTTTTCGGAATTAACGCCCCTACCGCAACGCCGATTGGCAGAAGCTACCTATCCAGTATTCCATGCGAGTAAGCCAACTCAGGAAGTTGGCCGCGCCGCGTTGGCTTCTGAATATACTGATATAATTATGGAAGTGTTTACATGTTAGATTAATGCAATCCACTCGCCATGGTCGGAGAAATAAGTTTTTTATTCGGAAAACTTAGTTTTTAACTGTATTTGGGCCGGCACATTTGAGTCTGAAAGTTCTGTGAGTGAGAGATCTGAAAATAGCGTGTATGTACGCTAATATTCGGCAAAAAATCTCCCTGCGATTTTATCCGGTTTGTTGGATTTTCGAATCGACGCTGCGTTCTAGAGCATTGTATCGAGATATACGTGAGCTGCAAGTGTTGAGCTTTATAATTTGTGAAACATCGCTATCTCGACATGAGGGTGGCATTTCGATTATGTGCCTCTCGACGTTAAATTAACTCACAGCCTAGATTTCACAATCTCGTAAAACTAATTATAGGGCACAGAGTGCTTCGTGTGGTAATCCTATCTTTCTCTTTCTTCCACGCATCCGTTTTTCTCCTCGCCTCCCAAAGCGATACCGTCTCTTGTCAATGTCTTTTAATTGAGTGAGTACAGCATGAAAAAGGCTGTGGTGCACGGCTCCTACGTACTGCTCTTTAACATTTAATGCATATACTACGTAGAAACAGCAAGTCACTCGCGCGCTCTCTCTCTTTCTCTTTCTCACTTCTCTTCTTTCTTTCTCTCTCTATCTTTCTCTCTCCCTCTCTCTCTTTCTCTCTCTGTTTCTGCCTTTGCCTCGCTCTCTCTACTTTTCCCTTCTCACTCTGTTTGTCTCATTCTCACCCTTTGTCCCTGTTTCCGTAACCGTTGTTACACAACATTCATACATTCGCGCGTGAGGATGAAAACACACGCGGTACATTACGTTGGAGGAAAGCCGGCGTCATTGCAACGCGGCTTTATCTAATATTTATAACAGCACTTTAAACATCTGCGTAGATTGAAATTCGGTATACAAATCCGTCCGCATGGCGGAAACAACAAAATGCGGCTGCTTTTAAAGAAATATTATTTCATAAATAGCCTAACTGCACAAGCTGGAAAAAATATATTAAAATATAGTTTCACCGAATTACCACGAGTTTACGCTGTTATGGTATATAATGCTGCAGTTACATGCAGCCACATTATTTAATATAGCGACAATTCGTTTGAAATCGGCAACCACAAGACAAAAGTGCATCTCATTGAGTGACGTAATGGTTCTAGATTGGTACAGCATCTCAATAGCATAATTCATCATCAAGTAACCGCGTCAACGCAATGTAAACAGACAGATTTCAATCGTTATATATATTTTTTCGCGAAAATAACGATGTGCAAGTGTAGTAAGTATTGTAGTGGTAGGTGCAAGTGTAGTAAGTATTGTAGTGGTCGTACAGAGTTTTCTGTTTCGTCGTTATCATTCCGACTCGGGATATCAGCGTGTATATGTAGGTTCTAAATTGTTTTCAGTAGTAGTAACATGATGCGCTGTGCTAAAGCAGAATGAAATTTTCAGGAATACCATAACAATGTATTAATAATTAATAATTAATATAATAACGATAAGAAGGAATCCCTTACTGGTATACCCCTGATCATTTCTATTATAACATCAAAAAGCGAGGAATGCGACAAAACAATGTATTGGTCTCGTCTATGGAGTAATAGTAACTGCAGTCTGCACTTAGTTCTTACATATTCACGTAAATTGGAAAGATTTAACTTGTATTTATAAGAATGGGTTATTTATATATTAATTATGGGAAATCATTTATTATCTTCATCTGCTACTATTAATACTTCTATGCTATATCTGCCAGTATCGACTGTTAATATAGTTTACCGCGATACTACGGCGTTCTATTATTACCATCCGTTAGTGTAGTCTGCCATCGTATCGTCATGTAATTGAGTCTGTTTCCATCCTCTGCTAGTGGCGACTGCTGTCATCGGTTTCCTTGGAAGCGAACTACCGCCCGTAGCTAATGTATCCAAATAAGCTGCAATATTAACGTCGTCCCGGGGTTCCGCAATTAGTCATACGCATATATATATATTTACGATGCAATGATCGCCCTTACGCATGATGCACAAACGGTATTTAATCCTAAAGAATAACAAGCTGAAGCATATGGCTGACGAATAGCAGCCATAACATTTGATTGTGGACATGCAATACTATCATCTGTGACATTATTTGCAATTTGAGTACAAGGCATGGTAGTTTTGCTTGCATGTTGCCAATTGACGTCTTGTCATCGCCGATACATCATTTTTGATTGTCCTACTCATGGGTATATGTCAATCATAATGATGGCCATTTATGTGTATTGCTGTTATTATGCGTGTTATTATACGAGGCCGTGCCGCTGCTTCCTGGACAAAACCATTACTGAAGCCTGTAGATCATTATTATAGTATTAGTTGGGCCAGCGGAACAGCTAGCTACTAAGTCGGTCAAGTCATCACCTTCCACAACAAAGCGGGGTTCATGCCTACAATATAGTGCAGTATATAGCTACATTTTAGTATAGTATATATAGCTACATTATAGTATAGTATATAGCTACAATATTATATAGTATTCAGCTATATTATAGTTTAGTATATAGCTACACGGTAATCTAGCGCGAGTATATCTACCACGGATACAGTAAAGTAGTATCCGTCGATTCACTTATACCATTTTCACACCAACCAGGCGGTTCGTTACACCAACCTGGTCCACAGCGAGTATAGTAAATATCATACCAAAACCTCCCGTGTTCATACACAACGTCTATAATTTCAGTCCACTAGCTCGGAGTACTTTATGGGAAATTCTCAACGTGTAACACTTGTTCAGTTTATAACTACAGGCCATGGTGTGGCTACTATAGCAAGTGTAGTGTATTTAGCGAGCAACCAAGATCAAATTAATCTAACGGAGACGAGGAAGACAGTTACGATATTCGCCTGCTCGATTCACGCCCGCTGCCTTCATGGCTTGTGCGCTGCTTCGTGTTTTTTTGCCGAGTGCATCAATTTCCTGCAATAGAGGCGGCGGCGGCGGCGGCGGCGGCGGCGGCAGCAGCGATGTTATTTTCGACGATAGCTGTGCTTCCGGGGATGCGGAATAAATGACATATGGCGTATAGAGAATGAGAGAGAGAGCGAGAGAGAGAGAGAGAGAGAGAGAGAGAGAGAGAGAGAGAGAGAGAGAGAGAG
>NW_014577328.1:139076-140709 GCF_000485595.1 Priapulus caudatus | reverse complement strand
AATATATATATATATATATATATATATACATATTAAAGTGATGATATGCACGCGATGTCTCCGCATTGTTAAAAACGTGCTAGTGTGCGAGATGCGAAGGTTGGGCGGCATGGAGTGCGTATAACTCTATAGCTGTGCGTGCTTCTCAGTGGCATGCGCGTTTCATCCCGGCTTTTGCTCCTGAACCTCCGCCTTCATCGACGTGCGCTTGCGTGAGTTAACGAATTTTGACGGCATCGCGATAGGCGACACCGTCACGTTCTTCTCTTCTATCGGAGTTCGCTTAGCGGCAGACGAATTCAATAACAGCACGGCGCTTGTGTGCGCCCTTCATACGAGCTGTTCCGTTCGCGGTAATATATAGCAAACGCCGTGGCTCGGTCTCACGCAATGCGCACGTATTCGATGCCTTGCCGAATGCCGGCCCGAAGTCAGGACAAATTCTGATTGTGAGTACGTGCGCATTTCCGTATTCATTCTACAAACCGTGGATGTGTAATATCCGTCGGTAGTATAGAGATGCACCTCTCTCATTGTCAGCGAGGTAGGAAGTCTGAACCATGACTAACTAGACCGGTTCGGTACGTCGTTGCTGAATCCACCAACGGTTTGACTTTGCCGACACGTGGCAGCAGTAGAGACGCGTGGAGCCAGTCTTTACCGTAACAACGAATACGGAGATATGATAAATAAAATAAAACAGCGATTCCCTATAAAACTATCGTCAACACATATTCGCTCTCGGAAAATTTCTCAACGGCAAATTTTTCAGGAACACTAACCTTCCCCCTTCGGGTTTTCCTCGCATTTTTGTGTGGTACCTTTCAGCCGGTGGTCGTGTATATAATTGCGAACTTTATTGGTTTATGGTTTACACCTCATTACTGTTGGAAACCTAATCAGAGCTCGGCGTGATTGTTGCTTCCTTGCGAATCAGTGGCGAAATGCATTATACGAAATTCAATATCATTACCAAACATTTTGCAGGGAGTTCGCTCGCGGCCAATGAAAGTCGCATAAGCAATCACGTGATCGCGCAAGTAATCACTATAAGTCGGATGCTGCTGGAAACGAAATATTGAGATGAGATTGCCTTTATAATATGACGTTATTTAAATTTTGAAAAAAAAAAGGAAGAGATAAAGAGAAAGAAGAAAAGGAAAGAGAGAGAAGAAAGAGAGAGAGACGAGGCCAGAAGAGAGAGAGAGAGAGAGAGAAAGAGAGAAAGAAAGAGAGAACGAAAGAAGAGAGAAAGAGAGAGGAGAGCGGGAGAGCTTCAAGAGAGAGGAGAGGAGAAGGAGAGAGAGAGAGAGCGAGAGAGAAAGATAAAGAGAAAGATAGAGAGAGAGAGGAGCAGAGAGAGAGAGAGAGAGCAGAGAGAGAGAAGGAATAGAAGAGAGAGCAGAGAGAGAGAAGAGAGGAACTATTCATTCGATTGACGGATACACAATAGTCGCCGAAATTAATACAACGGCCTAGAATGTAGCAAACTCATCGTTTTATATTTTTAATAGTCATATTTTTATTGTGCGCGTTAAAGATAGCTCGACATGGTATTGCTGTTATGTGCGCCTAAATTGGCTTCGAAGAAAGACTCGTTATACGCAGATGACAGCTGAGGCGGCGAGCAGAG
>NW_014577328.1:121629-132968 GCF_000485595.1 Priapulus caudatus | reverse complement strand
TCTCTCTTTCCTTTTCTTTCTTTCTCTTTATCTCTTTCCTTTTTTTCTCTCTCTCTCTCTCTCTCTCTCTCTTTCCTTTTCTTTCTTTCTCTTTATCTCTTTCCTTTTTTTTTCTCTCTCTCTCTCTCGCTCTCTCTTGCTCTCTTTCTTTATTGCTCTCTTCATTATCGGATGGATGGATCGGCGGCGTTAATCGATGATGCTGTTAATTGATTGGAGCGAGATACTGTTTTTAATTACGTATTCCTTCGTCGCGCTCGGCGAGGTTAAATTCTTTTGCCTCTTTATTCGTGCATCTACTCCGGCAGGTGTCGACGAACGATAGATGTTGCAGAATTGTTAACGCCGTGTCATATATTTCGTCGTGTCGCGACTGAGAAATTGGGGATCGCAATTGCCCTGCATAGTTAGTTATGTCATGCCCTGCATAATTAGTCATGTCATTCTCTGCATAATTAGTTTCAGTTTATAGCGTGGAGTAAATGAAGCCCCCCCTGCCCCCACCCGTAATCATATATATGGCTAACTGCTTTACCGCGTGGCTCTATCTAGTGTCCACCTCGCGTACTTCCGCCATCCTATGGAATCTATACGCTGACATAATCTATAATCTATAAGCTATCCATAATATATAATCGATAACCTATGATCTATAAGCTGAATTGTTGCAATCACTATATCGTTTTGACATATGCGAGAATAGGATTATCAGTCTATAAAATGTATTGTAACTATAGGAGGAATACACGAATAGAGAATCTCTAATATTAATCACAAGAATTAGGGTTTCTTGAAGCATAAATATATATTATTAGTATGAATCCGGATTCTGCGCTATCACTAGCAATTGAACGATTAATTTTGTTCTTGGTATCATTCTCCATATTAAAGTAAAATTACTAATGTTATGATTTGGGATATTAAAGTATTACGTTTTATAAATAAAGCGTGATAAAAATGTACTTGTGTTGTGCGTAGCTATACTCCGATTATAATAGTATCGATAATCAATGCATGATTAGATATTTGAGCGGGAATCTTATTCGTAAAGCAATAAAAATATTGAGTTTATCACAAACACAACGCGACCTTGCGTTCATGGCGTAAACTCTAAAAAGGAATATAACTAGATATAGCCCTCACAACTAGAAAATCTTACCGAACAAATATCATTTGGAAATCTAATAGCTTACTTCCGCGTGCTCTGTCGATAATGATTATATGATGCCTCATGTGCACTCCCAGAGCGCCACGACTACGGCCTACATCGAATGTTGTTATTTTTTCATCTGAATTTCATTCAAACAATATATTTCGCTTGTTCTCGCTACAACTAGTACCGTTGGAATTTACGTGCTACGCGCACGCTGGTGCGCTCGATGAATATATCGTTACAAACGATTCTCGCACCGGCTTCACTGTTTTAACTTAGTTCGCCTCAAGAGCTGTTTTTATAGATGAACTTTCTTCCATTCGGCGCTAACGCCCGATAGTGTGCGTGTTTCGTGCCATCTGGTGGCCCACTTGAGACGCGGAGACAACCACGGCGGCAAACCGACGCCACTGCAGTTTCCAATCAACAGTTAAGAGTTTTCTGCAACAATATTTTTTCTACTCTACCCACCGCTCCGACCCACATGTCTCATGGTGGTTATCACCAGCGCATTTTCAAGGGTGACGTAATAACATCCGGGTACCCCAACCGCATACGACGCTCGAGAAAATTTAATAGTTTTTTTCCCATCGCTCGAATACGTCAATCGTCAATGGTCAGAATGTCTGTTGACGCCATGAGGATTTTCTGCGTCAGCGCATGTCGCATGTACAGAAAGAACGCTTAATACGCTTGGATACGTAGGTTATACATAACGGGCTGTTACCCGTTGTGGGTGTACACGTGCGTACATGCAACGAGTCGCAACACACACGGAGATGAAAGCGCAAGCTCGAGGAGAGAAAGAAAGAAAGAAAGAGAGAGAGAGAGAGAGAGAGATAAATATTGAGATGAGATTGCCTTTATAATATGACGTTATTTAAATTTTCAGTTACAGCTAGGCCGCTCTGCCCTGCTGTGCTGCGCTGTGTGTTTTATCAAAAGGCAGTTAGACTATAGGAAAAGGGCATTCAATATGATGTTATTTTTTTAAATTTGAATCTAGACCGCTCTATTATTCATTTTTATTGAAAGGCAAATAAGCTGTGAAATTAACAGGTAGGCCCCTAATAAAGCGTTTTTTTTTTACATTTTCAGTCGAAGCTTGACCGCTCTGCTATTTGGTTTTTATTAAATAATTACTGATAAGTAATAAAGCGGCTATAACGCTGTTATCAGCCATAGACCAGACTATGGTGAATGAATGCACAAGTAGTAATTAATAGTGGATAAAGACGCACGAAAAATCGGCCTTTATGTATAGATACTTAATAATAGACCGACGGTATTTGTACTGACTACTACGTTGAAATACGAACACACCTGTGAATAAATCCTACTGACGATTATTAGTAACGAGCGGTTTAAGAATTATGTTAACCAGCGAGGAATTTACTAACAACCTTTCAACGTCATTTCACAATTTTCAGATGATGACGCGTTTGATGTTTCACCGTCGCTATATTTAGTCGTTCTTCAGTAGTGATAAACGAGTTGGCATTTACAGAAGCTACCTATCGCGACAAATAACCTATGAAAAATATTATTTTTCTTATTGTGCGGCGAGATGATTTATTTTCGCGTTCCTGAGAATTGTGTGATTATTTTGCTTCTATATTGCATGCGGTCTATCCATCTCTAATTGCATTTCACCTATAAATTAACAGATATGCTCTCTAACCAGCATGCCTGGTCTTTGTAGGATTTTCTTCCGTGGAAGGCTAATTATTGACAATTTACAGCGTATCGTGCTTTAAATGTCAAACACAACAAGAGTTTCCATGCACGTACGAGATGAACGCATTCATGGTCACGTAATTAAGTCACGCGCTAATTGCAGTTGGCGCATATTCATGTGTAAAAAGTTTTTATAGACATTATTGTCAGAACGGAATTACACTTCTGAAACTAGCGCTGTTCCCCAATTTTTTCATGTTGAAGCGTTGTTTGTTAAAACTCAACGACAACCCTATGAATCCTAGCAAATTTGTTCGTAATCCTGGTACCGTCACGCTATGCAGTTTTTTAATGTTTTGGCAGGTCTCTACTGGAACTCTCTCTCATCTTCTATAGTTAATCGGAATTTAAAACCTCTGTTGCTGTACGCAGTGTCGGGGTATCGGCCTAACCTACGTCTAACTATACGTCTTCTATATAGTCCCTTTAACTGTGAAGAATTATGAGTACGTGATACCGGATGACGGGTTCTAGCCTGTACTAGCCTCTACGCGTATTGCTCTTCGCTCCTGCTACAGGATTCCCGTATAGCTACAAACACAGGCTACACGTAGCGGGAGCGAATACACAGGTAGGGCAGTACAGATAAGCCTGTATTAGCGGTTTCCCGTCGTAATATAGCCCTAGATTTTCTTCAAAGTCCTAACTATTAACCCAATTTTATTATCGTTCTGTGCCCGCTGGTTAGCAACAGCACATCATAACAGCAAACATGGGTGCGTATCCACGTGGGATTGCCCCAAGTAATACTAAACCACAGTAAACAGTTCTAAACTGGTGCCAGCAAATGGCTTCTAATAGCGGAAACCTGTGAGCAGATCTGCTCTATGCGTTACACATGTAAGAGGAGTCGTTAGCAGAAGAACGCGAAGAAGCACGAGAAAATGGTCAACGGAAATGTGGGTCGAATTTGCGGTAAAAGAATTTGCGCGCGCAGCAGACGAAGCGCCGTTTTGTAACTAGAAACAGAGCGGCGGATATATTCGTTTACGACATGGCCTACATGCGCTTATTGACAGTGCAAATTAGCACCCTAACATTATATATATATATATATATACAGTAATAAAACTCGCACACGCGTAACATTAGAGGACAATTCCAAGCGCCTGGTAGACCTCCGGAAATTAGTTATAGCTCATCAACGTGCTGAGATGTTTTTTTATTAACGTGGTTCTTGTGTTGGAATACCGGCGTGAACCATTGATTAGATGCATGCGTGACTCATTGTCACGGCGTCTAATTTAAACGATTCGATTTATTTTTAATCCGAAGCCGGCTCATTCCACAGCGCATACGTTTTCTGGATCACATTGCATGGGTCATACCTATAGCTACTGACTGTATATGCTCTCAAAATTGTCGTCCACTGTGATATTTGACCCACACTCGTCCTGCACGAGCGTTTTTCTGCCTATTCACTCGTGTCACATCATGAAATTCCTTCATCGCTGCCTTGAATGGTATAAAAACGCCGTAAGCGTCTTCGTCGGGCTTGCCAACGTTTGGCTTGCCAATGTTTTTATTTGTTCAACTTCTTGCATGTATTCTCTCTCTCTCTCTCTTTTTCTCTTTCTCTCTCTCTCTCTTTCGCTCTCTCTCTCTCTTTCTATTTTCTCGAATTCGCCGCAGTTGCCTAAACAAGAAAATATATTCATCCGCCATCGTTAGAATGCGAATTGTAATCGAGCCGCATCAAGATGGCTTTAATTTATATATCGTGTAAACGGGTCGCTAATAAGAAAAGCAGTTTATTATTGAGAAGGTTTATTAATAAAGGTTGGATTTTTGAAGGTCGCATAAATGTGGTATTAGTATCTGCGTCTCTCGCCACATTTGCGGTATACCAGCATCAAACGATGACTAAAGAGAGTAGCGTATTCGTCCGAGATTTGCCCAATTTTTACGCGTGTCACTGCCTGCGGTATAGTCGTTGTTCCTGTGTTTAAATGCCAAAATAAGGGGGAATTCATCGTGTCTTTTGACATTACTTGAATAATGCCCGAATAAAGTCTAATTTTGGCAACGACGTGGATAATATGCATATAATACGGAAACAACAGACGCCGCTTCAGATACTACTAATCTTATGCGGCTCACGAAAGTTCCGCAACAAAAAGCATGTTCACTCATTGAAAACGCGAGACGATCAAACATTGTGTTTTTAGGAGAGCTCGAAGAATTTCAGTCTACGTCAGCCGCGCTGTGTGCGAGCCCGATATAGCGTAAGTCACGTGACGCACGAGCAGACGCACAAGCGTTCGGCAAAAACAAAGATGGCGACTAACAATCGCGTCACGAAGGCACCATATATGCATCAGTATAATTTCGTTCTCGGAAATTCCACCGGTTATTCCGCTCAGCAACTAGATGCAGATCAGAGTTTTTGCTGGTGTTCTCGTAATACCGTAGTCGAGTATAGTAGATGCAAATCGAACCGGCTAATGATATTAAAGAAGCAGCGTGTTTGCAGCGGGTTAGTGACAGCTATTGTGAATAATTATTGTTTGTCAACGCTATCGTTGTCTTCACGTAATGGTTATAATAATATGATCAGAAATGAATAAAAACAAGGTTGTTTTATTCATACTTGATGTGATGCAGCTTGGCATCTCGTTTGCGTGCTCAGCAGTCATATCACAATATTACAGTTTTAAAATTACGCTGTCTAAACAACGAATTTCAAAGTAAAATAACGTATTTTTGTGACACGGCGCATAAATGAGTGACAACTCCCGAGAGAAAAAGCATAATAATTAGATGATTACGTTTTATTTGTCAAAAACGCCTACAACATTTTTTATTAACCATTATTTCTCGCGCCGCGTAGTTTCACTGATTCTATGTGGAATGTCGCTGATATAAGTGCATTGCTAACTTTGTGTAGCATGCACTCAACATAACTTTTATGTAAAATGGCATCATCCAACCAGCAAATCAAATTTACGTGGGGTAGCCCAGTGGAGCTGTGCCCCGTAGAGGCTGTCCAGGCCTCTTCTTTACGCATGTCCACTGCATGATATAAGGTGAGATGGGACACTCATGAGTGAGATCCCCACACACACTGCTAAATCTTTGTCTCTCTCTCCCTCTCTCTCTCTCTCTCTCTCTCTCTCTCTCTCTCTCTCTCTCTCTCTCTCTTTCGCTATCTCTCTCTCTCTCGCTCTCTCTCTCTCTCCCCCTCTCTCTCTCTCGCTCTCTTCTTCCTCTCTCTCTTCTCTCTCTCTCTCTTCTTCTCTCTCTCTTGCTCTCTCCGTCCGTCCGTCCTTCCTTCCTTCCTCCCTTTTTATTTTGCAATGATCCTCTTCCTCTCTTTTAGCTCCAGCTCTCCTCTCTCTCTCTCTCTCTCTCTCTCTCTCTCTCTCTCTCTCTCGCTCTCTCTCTCTCTCTTGCTCGCTCTCTAGCTCTCTCTCTCTCTCTCTCTCTCTCTCTCTCTCTCTCTCTCTCATTTTATCGCCCATACCCTGGGGGGTCAGACTCCATTCATCCCCACACAAGAGCAATTGCTCGTATAGTTGTGAAAGCAACCACTTTAATAGAAATTTAGCAGTACATTTATATGTGGGTGCGCGCCTGCGTGTGTTCATGAAAGTAAGCGTACGTGCGTGCGTGTACGCGTATGCGCGTGTGTGTGCGGTTGTGCGTATGTGCAATGCATGTGTTGCGTGTATATATCCTCATGTCTTTATATACACATTATGACTTGTGGAGTCGATACTGTGAGCAATTCGTTACAGTATACGCGCAGTTTACGATGCGAACAAATGAGCGCGTGCGTTCGGTTAGGAGCCGTGGGATCGAGTCGCGGGCATTACATACCGCATTAAGACGCTATCATGGGACATTAGTGTGTATTTTGCTGCCACCCGCAACCACGCGTAAACTCACAGAAAGATTAAATTACTCTAATGGCGCGTGTGTTTTCTTTGAAGACCTGCGGTCGGGGTTGGTTGCGGGGATGATTGTGGGTGATTGAGTACGAGTTTTGGTAAGGTTGGGAAGGCCGGCGGGGGTAGACTGTGCGGGGTGGGTTGAGGCCTGTATAGGCGGATATGTAAAGGCTAAGATAGAAGCGTAGAGTACGGGGCGTGGGGATAGGGGAAGGGCAGGCTGGATGGGCAGGTATGATATGTGAGGTGGATTTGATGTGGATTGTTAGGTAGATCGAGTAAGGCTGGGTTAGAGATGGGATTTCCCACGCATAAACATATATATATATATATATATATCGAACTTGACTCTGCAATGCCTTTCTATTTCTCAGCGTAACCCGATAAATGCATCGCAAATTTGCGAGCATTTTCCCGCGTAACGATCGCATTTACTTACCTGACATTCGCAGCACGTTGTACGTGTACATAACTTATAGATACGTATTTTGGGCGTCCTATAATGACTGGCCAATTGTTATGTAGCAATGGATAGATGACGTAACAGGTGTGGGGGGGGGTTATATTGATGCGGATAGGCCAGACATCTCGACCGTTGATCACAGTGGATTGAAATATGTGAGGCAGAGCATTGATCTCCTACCATACATGTATCTCGTCCACGTCCGCTATGCACCTAGCTCTAGTAGTTAGTTATAGGCCGGAATTAGTCTTGCAAGCCAAATAGCTGAGTGGAAGCGACTGGCACGCTTAAAATTATTGTATATACAAATAGATTAAACCTATTTTAACACGCTATATTGTCTAAAAACCGACGGTCTCTAACTAAAATTATATAGACAACGAGCAAGACTCTAGTTCAAAGACGGAGAAAAAGATAGATTATAAAGCCGAAGGATGCTAAACCCAGCGTTCTATAGGCTTCTGAGTCGGACGATGCGATATTTGTTGTGAATACGTGGTGCGTCATGCTCAACGACTCTCATCGAACGAGCATACTCATAGCCAAAACTGCCAACAGTTGATGCGATGTGGCGTGCGTGTGCCTGTTGTCCTGATACACCCACGCACGCACGCGCGTACGCACGCGCGTATGTGGTTAACCTAGTTAATTGCGTCACGTCTATTCGCGTGACCATGGCGTAAACAAGGTCAAGATCCGTCAACATATTTAGCGATGAGAGATAATTGCTGCAAGTCGTCGGAAAGCCGCGCAGAAGGTGAACGATCGAGCGGCTTCGGCTACGTGTAGTGACAGCGGCAGTGGCCAGCGTACGTGCGACCGCCAGCGCCCGATCTGTAACCTATATACATCCCGATAATATCAAGAGTCCATAATAGAAAATGGAATAGAAAGAAATTTCATAGAAATGATTGAAGAAATTATAGAATGATTTAGATAGAATGGAATAGATAGACAGAATAGAAATGGAATGAATAGAAATGTTTTATTACGGACTCTTGATAATATATTCTCACCGCTGGCAACCTAGGTTCCCGCCTCTCTGTCTCCCTTTCTCGCGCGCTTTCTTTTTCTTCCCCCGCCCATCCTCTCACTGCGCGGGTCCGACCACAGGAATTTGGAAGATTTGAATAGTAAAACGATGGTAAGTAAACACGAAATGTTTTGACTACCAAAGTCTTAATGTTTCTTTAATATTTCCGCGGCTTGCGCCTTGCAGAAACAACAAAGATTTTTATGTTTCTCTTATTTTTATTATTCTTTATTTTTGTTGTTTATGCACGGCGACGTGCGTGCGGTCTGGTCTGTTAATTGTATAGGATTGAGGAACATTTGAACGATATTTACAGGAGATCATTACAAATAATAGGCGAACGAAAGTAAGGAAACGTTAAGACTTTAATTGGTAGTAATTACATTTCGTGTTTATTTACCATCATCTTATTATTGCAACGTACCAAGTGCCGTGGGCCCGACCTTGGCAGAATGCTGCGCGACTACCTGTAAGATGAAATAAGGTGTTATTTACGTGCAGCAGCAGCTGCAGCTGCAGCTATGTAACACCGTGTTTCCTTTATGTGCTCGTGCGTGCGTGTAGGCCTACGTGCGTGCGTGTACGTGCGTGCGTGCGTGCGGGCGCGTGCGTGCGTGCGGGCGCATGCGTGCGTGCGTGACTGTGCGCGGGTAAGCACTGAAGCCCACAATTCGGACGCATCTTCTACGCCCCGTGCCACGAGGGCTTCAGCTGCTACCAGGGGAAGCTGGGGAGGGGGGAGGCTGTTACATATATGCCCTGCACTACCATGCACTTATCCGCGCCGCTCCCCCGGTATCTATTTGCGGAAAGTTGCTGCGTAGCGCTTGTTTTCTGTAGATGTGTCTCTGTCTGTCGTCACCGATTCATCAGCTGTCGTGTTTCTAATCGCCTCTAAGCCGCGTGGTTGCGCTACTGCTTCTGCTACTGCTACTGCTGCTGCTACTGCTACTGCTGCTAGTGCTAGTGCTGCTGCCACCACTACAGCTGCTGCTACTGCTACTGCTACTGGTAATGCTGATGTTGCCGCCGCCACCGCTGCTGCTACTGCTGCTGCTACTGCTGCTGCTACTGCTACTGGTAATGCTGATGTTGCCGCCGCCACCGCTGCTGCTACTGCGGCTGCTGTTGTTCCTGCTGCTGCTGCTGCTGCTGCTGCTACTACTACTGCTGCTACTACTGCTGCTACTACTGCTGCTGCTGCTGTTGCCGCCACCGCCGCCACCGCCGCTGCGGTTTCTCCTGCTACTGCTAGTGCTGTTGTTGCTGCTCGAGCTGCTGATGTTGCTGCTGCTGCTACTGCTGCAGCTTCTACTACTGCTAGTGCTGCTGCGGTTGCTACTGCTGCTACTGCTGCTACTGCTGCTGCTGTTGTTGTTGCTCCTGCTCCTGCTGCTTCTTCTTCTTCTTCTTCTGCTGCTGCTGCTGCTTCTGCTGCTGCTGCTACTGCTGCTGCCTAAATCCGCCACTCGAAATAACGAAACCGTTATCTCCAATATAGCAGCGCTGGCGAGATGATCGGGACTGGCTTAGTGCTAAGTCAACTCGAGTTACGCTTGTTCGAATTTCTAAATAGACTTCTGTGTGTTTTTTGACTGGGTTCCTCTGGTCTGTGTGCAATGAAATTTTCATTAGTTCTTTACGCATGTGGCACCAGCGCGCGATATGAAGGGTACGCGAGAAAATTAAAACCGATTTTTTTCTTTATCTTCAGCTCACCAGAACCTTATTTCATCAAGAGCGTATTAAGAAGCTTCTTATACGCTCTTGATTTCATTATGAAAGCAGCACCTGACGACAAAAACCAGAGAAAGTGTCAAAAGTAATTTTGTTGTCTCGTGGTATCTAGAAGTTGGTGGTGGTTAGGTTGTCGCTAATAGTCGTTGAGAATGCTGATATGGCTATTGTACATCCAGGCGCCACGAGAGGGCGTACGTGGCGCTGCCGAAATCGTGGCGCTGCCGAAATCGTGGCGCTGCCGAAATACGTTGCGCTATAGAACGACCGCCTGTCTATAAAAAAAACTCTCTTGGCTTTTCTTTTAGTTTAGTCATAAAGTGAATACTGTGTAATATTGGACGCCTGTAGATGGCTGTAACAAATATTCGCTTGGATTGTCAATCTTTATCTTAGTGTAACATTAGCGAATATCAGCACTGGAGCAAAAACATCGTAACTAAATACTATTCTGAGCAAACTGAACAATTATACGCTTCTATATATGGTATGATGTGCAGCAAAGCCGCAAAGAGCTTTCAAACGCATCGGTACAAACACAAACCTAGTGAAACCTACGCGGACTGAGTGAAGGCGAGGAAACCAGAGATTTGTATTATATACACGGCCGCACCTATAGACGAATATATAAAAAAATATCCCTCTCTCTCTATATATATATATCTATATATATAAAGTTGTTGAGTTTGTGTGTATTCTTATAACTAGAGAACTACGCAACCTAGAGGAAAACTGAAGATAAATTGAGAATCAGCACGTCTCGGAGGTGGTTATGGCTGAAACAAAAATTTAAAAAGTTAAAAAGATAACATTGAAAAAAATTACCAATTTACTATTCGTCAATAGATGGCAGTGCGTACAGCTTAACCAGAGAAAATAGAACACTAATAGAACTCTGTTCTAGGATCTCTGGTCTAACATCTCGGGTGTTGCTAGAACACGGGCGTCGAAGGAGGGTGCCGTTACGTTGCAGCACTAGTCCCTTCGTACGCTTCAAAGTCCAAATCTTCCACAGAAAGATTCCACAGTCATACTTACATTATTACAGGCATTATTCCCTTACCCTAACCCTAATCCTAACCCTAACCCTTACCCTAACCCTAATACTAACACAAGTGCAGCCACATCACGTGACCCTCCTGCGACGCCCGTGTTCTAGCATTTCCCTAACATCTCGGATGCCTGAATGATGCTCTCTACGAATAACGCTCTAGTGGTCAAATGGATAAGCCATCGGTCTCCTAAACCAGGCATTTTGGCCTCGAGTCCCACCTAGGGGAATCTTTTGTTTCTTTACTTTTTGACTGTTTAGTATATGTACTTCTG
>NW_014577328.1:108677-117408 GCF_000485595.1 Priapulus caudatus | reverse complement strand
CTTCTTCTTTTTCTTCTTTCTTTTTGTTTTTACTTCTTCTTCTTCTTCTTCTTCTGTTTTTTTCTTTTGCCTGTTCTTTCTATTGTTGTTTGTTGTCATCTCGCTCCCTCTTTGCCACAGGAGACAACCCCCTAAAAGATCTTGTTTGAAGGCCCCATTCAACAAGCTCCTGCGTCGATAACTAAATGAAATTTGAACCTTAAAGTCCAAGTGCTCCAGATTTAGGAATAGGATTAAAATCTAAAAGTATATAGTTCTATTTGTCTATGTAGTTTAGAGAGAGTGTGTGTGTGTCGGAGCGATTGAGAGAGGGGGAGCGAGCGGGAGAGAGAGAGAGAGAGAAGGGGGGGGGAAAGACATAGCGAGAGAAAAAATCTACTTCAATGACACGGGTTGTAGTTAAATTACAGTCACGACAACCATTCGGCAAATTTCGGACGAATTCTCTAGTTCATTGAAAATGTAGGTGCGGAATCGGCCGAGATTTGCCGAATGATTGGCCACCTGTACTGTTAACTAAAGTATTTACCCTCGCCGCCGGCCGATGACGTCATCTCTATGACGCTGCGCCATATAAATTGGCAGGGACGGTGCCAACGACGGCGGGGAAAGATGATGTAGCGGGGGACATCATGCAGTGTTTGTTTGGACTGAATAACCGCTAGAGTAGGCGCAGTTTACCGAAAAAAAAATCAAAACAAGGTATTTTCCAAAGACGAAATAGTGCAACATTGGTGAACAGTTGGTGGAAGGCTACTGCTTCCTGTTCCCTTGGCACTGAACAAGGCAGGGAT
Organism: Priapulus caudatus; assembly: GCF_000485595.1. Classification (NCBI taxonomy): domain Eukaryota; kingdom Metazoa; phylum Priapulida; class Priapulimorpha; order Priapulimorphida; family Priapulidae; genus Priapulus; species Priapulus caudatus. The sequence continues at coordinate 116,614 of NW_014577328.1, read as the reverse complement.
GAAAACGCTAGCGACGTGTTCACGTCCAAAGATGTTGTTTACGCGAGTACCAGTCCCGATGCCGAGGAAACTCGAAAACTCGAGATTTAATTATCTTCGTTTAACCATGTAACGTTGAAGCGACTGTGCTGCTGCAGCTGCTGCGGTTACGGCTGCTGCGGCTGCTACTGCTGCTGCTGCTACTACTACTACTGCTGAGGCTGCTGCTGCGGTTACCGCTGCTGCTGCTGCTACTGCTGCTGCGGCGGCGGCGGTGGCGGTTACCGCTGCTGCTGCTGCTGCTGCTGCTACTGCTGCTGCTGCGGCGGCATCGGCGGCGGCGGCGGAGGCGGCGGCGGTGGCGGTTACCGCTGCTGCTGCTACTGATGCTGCTGCTGCTGCTGCGGCGGCGGCGGCTGTTACCGCCGCTGCTGTTGCTGCTGCTGCTACTACTACTTCTACTGCTACTGCTGCTGCTGTTGTTGTTGCTCCTGCTCCTGCTGCTTCTTCTTCTTCTTCTTCTGCTGCTGCTGCTGCTTCTGCTGCTGCTGCTACTGCTGCTGCCTAAATCCGCCACTCGAAATAACGAAACCGTTATCTCCAATATAGCAGCGCTGGCGAGATGATCGGGACTGGCTTAGTGCTAAGTCAACTCGAGTTACGCTTGTTCGAATTTCTAAATAGACTTCTGTGTGTTTTTTGACTGGGTTCCTCTGGTCTGTGTGCAATGAAATTTTCATTAGTTCTTTACGCATGTGGCACCAGCGCGCGATATGAAGGGTACGCGAGAAAATTAAAACCGATTTTTTTTTTCTTTATCTTCAGCTCACCAGAACCTTATTTCATCAAGAGCGTATTAAGAAGCTTCTTATACGCTCTTGATTTCATTATGAAAGCAGCACCTGACGACAAAAACCAGAGAAAGTGTCAAAAGTAATTTTGTTGTCTCGTGGTATCTAGAAGTTGGTGGTGGTTAGGTTGTCGCTAATAGTCGTTGAGAATGCTGATATGGCTATTGTACATCCAGGCGCCACGAGTGGGCGTACGTGGCGCTGCCGAAATCGTGGCGCTGCCGAAATCGTGGCGCTGCCGAAATACGTGGCGCTATAGAACGACCGCCTGTCTATAAAAAAAACTCTCTTGGCTTTTCCTTTAGTTTAGTCATAAAGTGAATACTGTGTAATATTGGACGCCTGTAGATGGCTGTAACAACTATCCGCTTGGATTGTCAATCTTTATCTTAGTGTAACATTAGCGAGTATCAGCACTGGAGCAAAAACATCGTAACTAAATACTATTCTGAGCAAACTGAACAATTATACGCTTCTATATATGGTATGATGTGCAGCAAAGCCGCAAAGAACTTTCAAACGCATCGGTACAAACACAAACCTAGTGAAACCTACGCGGACTGAGTGAAGGCGAGGAAACCAGAGATTTGTATTATATACACGGCCGCACCTATAGACGAATATATAAAAAAATATCTCTCTCTCTCTATATATATATATCTATATATATAAAGTTGTTGAGTTTGTGTGTATTCTTATAACTAGAGAACTACGCAACCGAGAGGAAAACTGAAGATATATTGAGAATCAGCACGTCTCGGAGGTGGTTATGGCTGAAACAAAATTTTAAAAAGTTAAAAAGATAACATTGAAAAAAATTACCAATTTACTATTCGTCAATAGATGGCAGTGCGTACAGCTTAACCAGAGAAAATAGAACACTAATAGAACTCTGTTCTAGGATCTCTGGTCTAACATCTCGGGTGTTGCTAGAACACGGGCGTCGAAGGAGGGTGCCGTTACGTTGCAGCACTAGTCCCTTCGTACGCTTCAAAGTCCAAATCTTCCACAGAAAGATTCCACAGTCATACTTACATTATTACAGGCATTATTCCCTTACCCTAACCCTAATCCTAACCCTAACCCTTACCCTAACCCTAATACTAACACAAGTGCAGCCACATCACGTGACCCTCCTGCGACGCCCGTGTTCTAGCATTTCCCTAACATCTCGGATGCCTGAATGATGCTCTCTACGAATAACGCTCTAGTGGTCAAATGGATAAGCCATCGGTCTCCTAAACCAGGCATTTTGGCCTCGAGTCCCACCTAGGGGAATCTTTTGTTTCTTTACTTTTTGACTGTTTAGTATATGTACTTCTGCCATTTCACCGTTAATTTCAAAATTTTAAAATTTTTACAACATTTAAAATTTAGTAAAAATTCGGAATAAACTATGGTAGATGATAATAATAGCGCAAATTGACGGGAAGACTTCACGGAAGCCTATATGTAGGTTACAGATCAAATATATTTTAATTATTTTTCACATGGTACGTGGGCTGAAATTCACCAAATAAAATTTAAAAATACATTAACATGAAGCGTTCTCATAGCCTGCCATATAGAAAGTAATTTTTTTAGTAAAAATAACCGCAAGCTAGGACCATGGTTTGATGTGATCACGCAATGCCTACAGCGTTTCAAAGCGAGCCATTTCAATTCAATAGCAGAGACTTTGTTAGGGCATATTTATAACGAGCTCTTCGTAATAGAAACTCGCATAATGGCCAGACGCCTGTAAGGCAAACTACCCTAATTGCATTGCGTGCGAAAAAATCGTCACAGATAAAACTATCCTTTCAAATCTATTGCATAATTTGCACGTACACGTGCTCAAAATTCACTGCGCGAGATTTACTGTCAGTTCCGTGTTCGCGAGTAGAGCGGTGGCTCGTGAGTGCAACCAGTGAACGCTCGGGCGACAAGCTTGTAGCGGGAAGAGTGGCGTAGATGCCTATTGTTGTCCGCCGCAATATGTGCACGTAATGATCCGCCCGTCATGTAGGAAAGCGACGTAGTTTACTCGTCCAGGTGTATAGTGCGTGTTAACCAAATGGTCTCCGAGCATACGGAAGTAAGCGTGCGATTTCAATAACGCACTAGGCAGCGCATTGATTGCGTCTTCACCAGCCATTGAAGCATGCGTTTTTAGTTGACTCACGTACTGCACTATACGCGCGCGCGTGTGTGAGTGAGTGCGAACGTGTGCGTAGGTGTGCGCATGCGTGCGTGAGTGGGTGCGAACGCGTGCGTACGTCTGCGAGTCTCTGTGCGAGTGCGTGCGTGCATTTGCGCCACATGATGCGACACGTTAGCAATATAATGTTTCCAGCGACATAGGTAAAAGCTGGTAGAAACTTGTCATTACCTAAGAACCAAAAAACCAATAATTTATTAAACTGATATGAGACTGAAAATGTCCGTGGCACATCAGGTATAATATATGTGATTGTGCGTCAGAACTGTTACGTATGTTATTCCCAGCCACTAGTTAGTGTTCGTTATCACATTCTAGCCCATCGTCTGATGCCTACTACTTATCTACTGTTGTTACCGGACATGTCTTGGCTATAGAATTCCGCCACTGATGGGTGACTAATGTTATAGTCGTGTACATAGAGTCCGGTTGAATTCCGACACACAGGCATCGGTATTAAGCAGGCAGCACACAACCGTCCGGCTAACAAGAGAATATATAGTCACTGCATGCGCGAATACACATCAATATTCATCGAACGACCGACCATAAAACTGCCGTCCGTTTTCCTGCGCGGTATCACTGCACAAATATCGCGTAGCTTTATTGATGTCAATTAGGCAGTTGCCTCCAGGCAGGCTGAGCCGCCGCAATCACTGCCACTATAACAAGCAGATTATATATATATATATCTTATATATATATATCTTATATATATATATATATATATATATATATATATATACACACACACACACACACACACACACACACACAGCCACACACACACACACACACCACACACACACACACACACACACACACACAACAACACACTAACCACTACGCAATACACACACACACACCACACACATCACACACACCACACCACTACACACACACACAACACACACTACACACACACGCAACACACACACACACATCACACAACACACACACACACACACACGCACACAACACGTCGATGTTCATCGTTTTCTCTCGCTTCTAGGCTTTCGCCCCACCCCACCTAGTGTCGGTTTCGCGAGATATACCGGCTGGTCACTGTTACGTATATCACTAAGCTGTCGCCAGCCCGTGTTGTATCGATGATCTCCTTCGTATTGGTTGAACACAGTAGGAGGCGTCAATAGGCCTGCAGGCTGAAATACGTTCGAATCAGAATTAATTAACAGAAGTACTACACCACTGTTACTGCACTACAAAACATACACTTAATTTCAATATCATGTTGAAATAACTACAGATTCATGCTCTATGCTCCGCGCTCGAACTATTTGCCAGGCTCTATGACGCGCGATTATTCTACAAGTATGTCGCGCGATACATTTCATACCACAAAATCGGCCAGCCGGTCGCTGCTGCTACGCCACTGACGGAATGTCAGCCGATACACAACAAGACCAATTTTTAGGCTCATCCATGAACATAGTCAGATGCCCAGCTTGTAGAAATCGCTGTCGTCGCGTCCGAATGGTCGTGCGTCGGTCGGGACCAGCAACAGTTGCGGCACAAATCTTAACCGCTCGAACGCTCACGGTCACTTTATATTCGGGATGTGGGGGGGCTAACGAATACGAGTGGGATGTCGAAGCTGGGGTGCGTCAAGGATCAAAGGTGAGAGGTGTAAAAGAAGTGGGAAATTCACTCCTTAACTTAAGATATGTGAGAAATGCCAGAATTGCGGCACAAATCTAAACGGCCTCGACCTTAGGCACGTTAGTCGTGGCTATAGGCATTGTAGGAAAAGCCTATCACTGTTGCCGAAATTGGAGGTCACAGGTCAAGTTCAGTGGGCACAGGGCAGAATTTTAGACATTTTCTGACGGACATGCGTCTGATGCGGGGCGAAGCGATTGAAAAATTTTTTTGTTTCATGCGGTGACCTAGCTTTTATGGGCTCTTTATTGAAGGACAGTGAAATGTCCTTTCTGCTGACATGCGAAGAGTAAGTGTCGGCATAACTTTTGACCTCAAGAGGACGGTTAAACTTGGATTTGTTGACTGTCGCTTAGAAAGAATTTGACTGCCGGCGTTTGCTAGTTAGAAGTCATTACATGCCGGATGTATGAGGCTACAATGTCACAGTTAAATTTCAAAAGCTAAATTTCGGTTAAAGAGGTGTATGTTCCTTAAATCGTATAATTTCTATGTCAATTCATTACTGTCAGTTATGTTACATGGTAACGTACGGGTATGCACTGTGGCTGCAGTTTTTGCCTGCAGTTATTGCTTGCAGGTGGCAGCTCTTCTATTGCAATTTGCATCCTGTAGGCTTCGCGTAGGTAAACTGGATGATGCTGCTTACATATTCTGTCTTGAACAAGTTGTTGTGCTACTACGAATGATGGACGCTTCCATCTCTTTAATCTGAAGACATCTTAACGTCACGCGCCATCTTCGTAGGCAACTTTCATACCGATCAGCAACGGAACATTCTTCTTAGAAGGTTCCTGTCCGATCCCTGCTGCACTTCCACTGTTCGGCTGTATGTGAACACATTTTGGGGACTAACAGGGGTTTACTAGATCTCCTTACTCACACGATCACGCAGCTAACGTAGGATGAGCGCTGTCGCTATGCCGGGCCACTTGTATTTCTATGCTTTTCTAGACGTCACGACTGCGATCTCACTGCGTGACATTATGCAACTTAGTTGCACTGTAGTGCGAATTTCTGCGCGAAAAAAATCGAAAAAAATGCCATTTTCTAGAGAGCGGACTATAGTTGCAACGGTGAACAATTTCGAAGGCTTACTTTGTCACTCTCTACCTTTACATGATACACCTTCTCCCCTATTCATTTCCTTGCGTCTCCCCTTCTTCTTTCCCTTCCCCTCCCTGCGTCTTTCTCATCCCCATACTCCCTCCATCGCCCCTTTTTATTCCCCTGCGCGGTGGCAATCACCCTCTTATTCCCTTTCTAATGTTTTCTAACGATCTGCTCTTTATTTTATTGGCTCTTGTGTGTCTCATCCTCTCTCTGTCTCTCATTCATGCTCGCTTTTATTTCTCCCTTCTGTCTTTCTGTCTGTAAACGTTTCGCTTGCTCCTCTCCAGCCATCTCTATCAATTCTACTACTATCATCTCCTCACCTTTCTCCCTCTCTCTCTCTCTCTCTCTCTCTCGCGCTCTCTCTGTTTTCTCTTGCTATTGTATCTCTCTCTTCTATTGTATCTACATCTCCTACCTTCTCCTCGTCATCCACCCTTCCCAATTCTTCCATCCATTCGTCTGCTAACTGGCATAGAACACTATAATAACGAGTGCGTGCGTGTTCCGCAGCAAATCGCTCAAATAGTAACAAACCAGGACTATTCTAAATAAGTTAAGAAAATTAGTATTATTATTATTATTATTATTATTATTATTATTATTTGTTACTCGCAGGGGCCGATTGGCGGAGCGTTTATGTTTCACGGGCGTGTGTATTGAGTGTTGTTGTGGGTTTTGTGCACGCTCGCTGATTAGGCTGATGGCCGCGCACCGCCGCCCGCCCGCCCCCGCGCGCGGAACGCCCTTATATACAGTAGTCATACTGAACAAGTTATGAGGAATATGTCATAAAATTTCAGGATACGCAAAATGGGACTAACTCTAGATATTGATGATGATTTTGAGTGCGTGATCCGGATCCAATTAATTAATTAGTTAATTTCTATTAATGTAATACAATTTTCAGATAGCTCAAATGGTACCGGTGGTACTAGAAATTGATTACATTTGGTGGTGGTGCATCCCGGCATCCAATTAATTAAATCGTAACTATTAATATTATAAAATTTCAGCATAGGTCAGAAATGTGCGGGTACTTAGAATTGATTACATGGTTGTGCGTGATCCGGATCAATTAATTATTTAATTATTAATTAATTAATAATTCTTGTCACTCTATTAATGAATTAATTAATAAACAAACTTACATGAGAGAATTCAGCTGCCTTGTGCGGCAGGTCTGCTGTCTCTCGATGCTCTAGTTATACTATTATTATTATTTATTATGTATTATTATTATTATTGATTAGTAGCTAGTAGTAGTCCAGTAGTAGTAGTAGTAGTAGTATTGTGTGTGTGCGTGTGGGTGTGCGCGCAGTACGTGTAGTGCATTCGTACATGTGTGAATATGTGCGTTGTGTGCTTGCGCGTGTATTTGTGCGTGAATGTGCATGTGCGTGCGTGCATGTGCGAGTGCGTGCATGTGTGCGCAGTGTTCGTGCGCCGTGTGCGCGCCGTGTGCGTGTGTGCGTGCGTGCGTGCGTGCTTACGCGCTTGCGTGTACGTGTGGGAGTAAGTAACAACGCAAATTTCCTCTCGTATCCGTTGACCGTTTTCCTCTCTTATCCGTTTACAGCGGCAGCGAGCAATATAACGAGCTAGGCGACAATCGCTCGAACCTATAATTACTTCTCACCGGCGGCCCGTTTGTACGCAAGTTATCATTAATTGATTCACCACCGGCAGATATATCGCCTCGCTTACCCTAAACTTATGCTTAATGCTAGCCTTTCTTTGAGCCGGATTATTCTAATACGAGATAAAACTATATACAACGTGATCCGCGCTCATTATTAAACCAGAGCGAGCTTGCACTAAAAGCTTCTAATGGTGCGAACGCGGGAGCATTTGCATTATATTAGGCGCAAACGGTAAGCTGCTTGAGAATTTGGTCCGTCAGTCAGTCAGTCTTCATCTCTGTCCTGAAGCCAGAATGCTACAGTGAGATGCAATCGGCCGTTGACATTCTGACCATGTGTTCATTCTCATCAGGGGGACAGCGCTGCTGTCGATGCATGATGGCCTACATATAACACTGACTTCGTCTTCTTCTTCTTCTTCTTCTTCTTCTTCTTCTTCTTCTTCTTCTTCTTCTTCTTCTTCTTCCTCCT
>NW_014577328.1:103357-107552 GCF_000485595.1 Priapulus caudatus | reverse complement strand
TGTTTGTTATTTGTTTGCTTGTTTGTGTGAATGTGGGTGTGTATTTGTTTGTTTGTTTTTCTGTGTGTGGCTGTGCGTGTGTGTGAGTATATGTATGTGTGTGTGCTTGTGTCCGTGTGTGCGTGCGTACGTTGGGTAGCAGAGTGAGTGATCGCATGCACAGATTAGTACGTGCCTAATGCTGAAACGAGACAGACGATCGTTAGAGACCAGAGTTTGGTTTAGAAGAACACCGTTTCCACCGTCATCAAAGACCCGCTACACAATAACTAACTCTATACGACTCCGCACAAATATTACTTATTCATGAATTCCATATTAATGCATCAACGCACAATTTCATAGGAAGCAAGAAGCTTCTTTCCAGCCATGTTGTCCCGATGCTGTTTCGCCGTAATTGGCCTAAATCGCCCTTCGTGTGCATTTCTAGGCAACCACTCGAAGAGGAAAAGCGGGTAGACGTGATGCTAGATCGACAGCTGGCTAAATGACAAATGAATAATGCATCGCTGCTGCAGCTACGAACCTCTAAGTTCTTGCAAAACTTCGTGACATATCGCGTCACCGGTTATAAATATTTACATTCGTAACAGCATGCGTGTTTTTGCTGTGCACAATGTTTCGCCGGACAATTGCGGGAAACATTTATTCGTGGAAATGTATTATATGCGTTTAGTTAATTTTCTCTTTCGCCTGAGATTTACGAACAGCGAACCCATCGCTAGAGTGAATTTATAAAATGTAGCGTTCGTCCAATATCTCTTCCTTTTGTATATAGAAAATACGATACATGAAATCCAGTTGTTCGCCAGTATGATTGGCTCAAACTTTTGCACAGCAGACGTAGTAGAAGTGGAAAGAAGACACTGGCACATGAGTTATTCTTCGTTCGTAACTACTCGCGTGTTTCATTCTAGATCGCATAAACGGTGTTTCACTCGCCTATACATACCCTGAAGACATCCGCTCGTGCAAGGACTGATGCGTCGCTATTTACGCTGCAAACGAATGTTCGTATGACAACCTATTAAGAGACGAATATTGATGCACAATTTGCATCTGCCTAGGTCGCTGCTGCTCGAAACAACGAGCTGGTACGAGGAGAATCATAATCATTGACTAGCAGTAATGATATATGCCGCGGTTTACTGCTACCAACAACGTCCCCATTGTGGAAAATAAGCTCCGTCATCATTCGTAAAAACGAGAGCGTGCGCTTAATTCGGATTCCCAATACAGAACTCGCCCGCGCACCAGTTAAGCGTGTGTTTATGTGTGCCGCGTCGGTACGCACACGGCAGTAGTGCGGCGGTCAATTGACGCGGTGTCCTTTGCTATTCAACAGAGGAAGAACATGACCTCTTCGCTACGCGTATGCCGTGTAGATGTGGCATAATAACAACGATCGTTACGCATGCCATGCACTGACGAGAAATGATCGAGGTAACGTGGACGCACGTACTCGGCATATACGCTTATTAGCATGTGCTATCTCACGTCGGAGAATCATCATAAATGGATCAACAAGAATCGTTACGGAGACGCCATGACGAGACCCACGCACGTCCAATTTTGTCTCGCCTTGTCTATATCCGAAGCTTAACGTCATTGATGTCCTCCGCAGAGACGGAGGTTGTTGATCGCATCTATAATACCGTTAGGTCCATATGGATTTACAAACTAGAATAACATGAAAGAAAGTTAGATGGATGTGCATGTGGTAGCCTAGAGAAAGCAGAATGAATGCCAGCGAGATGAGAGACATTATTAAACTGTATTGGCTAGGGAAATAATGCGCAATAGAAAGCCCATAAAAAACAAACGTGAAAGATTGAGCTAAAAGTTGAGAGAATTTAATCTTGGCGAGACTGTATATATATATATATATATATATATATATATATATATATATATATGCCGTTTCGCTATGGTGAATTTACTAAGCACACGTGAAGTTTCATGTGAGTTGTATTGCTAGGATGCCTTTTTCGACTTCCTCCATGCCAACTAATCCGCATGGCATAGCAGGCAGATAGATAAAAGGAGCTAGAGAGAGTGAGTGAGAGAAAGAAGGGGAGAAGGCGCCATAGAGAGACATAGAGAGAGTGTGAGAGAGAGAAAGCGTCGGAGAGAAATAGAGAGAGAGAGCGAGAGAGAGAGAGAAAGCGAGTGAGAGAGAGAGAGAGAGAGAGAGAGAGAGAGAGAGAAACGCACGCGACGCTCATACACGCGCTCTCGTCAATTCCTGTTGACGGTGTCGTCGCCTACAGACGGGATATCCGCGCATCTGGTCCGGTTCGCGCCAAAAACACAAAGGTTAATGTATAATTAGGTATATCGCCGCGCCTATTAATCCTGCCCGACGCGGTGCTCGAATATTGGTGATCAGGGTACTCTACGACGCCGATCGATTCGTGCGGGGGAGTGCGTGCGTTGCGCGTACGAATTCTCGCGTTGTTTTCTTCACCTGGTGGTGTTCTGGCGGTAGAATCGATAGCATTCTTAGCGGCTGACAGCTGAAAGCGATCAACGCGCACGGCAGACACGAGTGAGTCGCCCGCCTCCACGCAAGTGCGTCCTTTAGCGTTCTAACTCTTTGCCCGTCAATGTTTCAGATGGTCGCCGGTCGACGACGACGACGATGATGACCACCGCGTTGCTAGGCAACGACACGGTATCGCTGCCGCCGCCCGCAGCGCTGCCGGGAACCGTCGGCGGAATCCCGCCGACCGTCGGCGGCACGACGCACCACCTGGCGGTAAACGCTAGCGCCGACGACGACGCCGACGTGTACACGTACAACTCGCTGCCGTCCTACATGCAGGCGACAATGATTATCATGTACGGCACCGCCTGGCTGCTAGCGATCGGCGGCAATACGGTCGTCTGCTACATAGTGCTCGCCTACCAGCGCATGCGCACCATCACAAACTACTTCATCGTCAACCTGGCGCTCGGCGACATACTCATGGCGATTCTATGCATTCCGTTCGACTTCGTCGCGAACCAGCTGCTCAACTACTGGCCGTTCGGCGCCGTGCTCTGTCCGCTGGTGACGTACGCGCAGGCGGTGTCCGTCTTCGTCAGTTCGTACACGCTCGTGTCGATCAGTATAGACCGGTACATCGCCATCATCTACCCGCTGAGGCCGCGAATGACCGCCTGCCAGGCGAAACTCGCCATCGCCATCATCTGGGTCATCTCGCTGTCGATCCCGCTGCCTATCGCCATCGTCTCGCGCACCGTCGCCGCTCCGTTCAGCGACGGCGCGCTGCGCGATCGCTGCGAGGAGCAGTGGACGTCCGGCGGCGCGAAACTATCCCGCTCGCGTTATAGCATGGCGCTTATGTCGCTGCAGTACTTCCTGCCGCTGGCCGTGCTCACCTTCACCTACTCTGTGATAACGCACGAACTGTGGGGCAAGCGCGTGCCAGGCGAGGCCGAGGACACGCGCGACCAGCGGCTGGAGCGCTCCAAACGAAAGGTGGTGTTCAAAGGCTCACTAAAAATTGTGTATATATCGGGAGTTAATAAGGTAAGAGCCCGCGGGCAGAGAGCAAGCTCGCGCAGTCTGTAGCCACTGATATTGAAGTACGGATCTCCCCCTCGATGCGCCCACATTTCTTCCAGTCGACTCGTTAGTTCGATGGTCAAAGGCAACATCCGTTGCCGCCAAATTTCAGGCCCGTAGCTGTTTCACCGGCAGCTCATTTTCGCTTTGGCCATGTTTCAATATTTTTGGCCACGTGACTTCGCGAACCTTTGCCACCGTGTACAGTTGATGGTGGCGCTGACCGTGGCGCCATCTCGCGTAAGAGGTCCTGCTTAAACGGCACTCCATTACGTTAAAGTAGAGCCTTGCCTCATTCTTAAACTCAATCGTGGTGGGTACAGAAAGGCTCTTATGTTTATTTTCTCCTGGTATGTACTGCTTTTTTACTGTTTTGCATGTAGTGGCGTGCGTTGTTTTCGTCTGCAATGCGCGCGGACGGCTTTCTACACATTAACCCTCGCGCATATCATCCATACAGCTATTCAACTGATCGTGCCTTGTTATTTGTTATAGATGTAGAACACACTAATATCACCTAATATCCATATAGCATTGTTGATTAGCACACGCACACACACACACGCACGCACGCACGCACGCACGCACGCACGCACGCACGCACGCACGCACGCACACACACAC
>NW_014577328.1:101426-102581 GCF_000485595.1 Priapulus caudatus | reverse complement strand
TCTCTCTCTCTCTCTCTCTCTCTCTCTCTCTCTCTCTCTCCTCTCTCTCTCTCTCTCTCTCTCTCTCTCTCTCTCTGTCTCTCTCTTTCTCCTTTCTCCTTTCTCCGTCTCTCTCTTTCGCTCTTTCTCCTCTCTCTCGGGCTCTGTCTCACTGGCTCGCTCGCGCTCTCTCTCCCTTTCCTTTTCTCAGTCCTTCGCTCTCTCACACGCGCGTGCGCTCGCGCTCTCTCTCTCTCTTGCTTGGTCACAGCCTCACTCGCTGGCGCTCGCTCGCTCATACACCCCCGAACTCTCTCACATCCTTCTTTTCTCTCTCGCTATCTCGCTCGCTATGACTCTCTCTCTCTCTCTCTCTCTCTCTCTCCCTTTCTTTTTTTATCGAGCTCTCGCTCTTTCGGTCGCTCCCCCTCTCTTTTCCAGCATAAAACTACTGGAAGCAGCACATTTACTAGCAGCACCTTCCGATTGCATTTAGTTGATAATAATTATACACGCGTGCACTGCCGCCTGCCACATCTATCCATCTGCGATATATTCGGACTTTCCCGCGCGTGCTTCAAGGCTTCACGTTTGAAGTCTTCACGTTTGAAGTTGCATGAAAAAGTCGCAAGTAGGCTTTAGGGTTGCGGGTTGCGACGTGCTTAGTCGAACGTTGTAAAGAAACATTGTGTTGTTGCGAGTGTGTCGTAAAACGTCAATCGCGCGATAGCGATGTTAATCCTTTTTGCGAACGATTTCTGCATCCACTTCGCTATGTTTCTGTCTACAGCTTTCTGCGGCGTCCAGGTTTCTGTCTACACGTTTATGCTTGCAGGTTTCAACTCCTAGATGCCGCTAGATTAGCAGATTCCTGCCTAAATGCTTCCCCTTACAAATTTTCCTTTCAAATTACTGCCCCAATGTTTCTGCCTATGAGGTTATGTCTAGAAGTTTCCGCCTACTCAAATACATGCGGATCTCCTCGATGGACATGCAAAAAGCTAGGCCGAGGTCGATTTGCCCATGACGAACTACGTAGAAAACCGCTAAGAGACGTGCAATACGTGTACGCACACGCACACACACGCACGTATGCACGCCCGCACGCACACGCACGCACGCACACACACACACACACACACACACACACACACACACACACACACACACAGAGAG
>NW_014577328.1:96011-100982 GCF_000485595.1 Priapulus caudatus | reverse complement strand
GAGAGAGAGAGAGAGAGAGAGAGAGAGAGAGAGAGAGAGAGAGAGAGAGTACTGTGACGCAGTTTGAGTTTACCGATATCGTTTCTTATAGTGAACGTCAAAGGGCTTTCACCTATCAATGCCTCGTGTGGGTCATAGGTAATATAATCGATATGCGTGCATGTGAATGCGCTGCGTGGGTGGGTCTGAGGCGGGCATACACAAAGTTCGACCCTGAATACGTGGGAACGCAATCGCTGAGTGAATTATCGATCTATCGTCGAGCTGATTGCATCAGTTATCAATATTCTTTCCTCGCAGTAACGTCGGCCGTGTAAATTTGGATGCGGAAATGGGTTAAAAGCATAAAACCCATGCGGTTTCAGAGACCTTCGGGTAAATAATGCTTCGTATTGGCGTAAATTATTGTTATTATATGGTATACCGTTTTTAGTGTGTGTGTGTGTGTGTGTGTGTGTGTGTGTGTGTGTGTGTGTGTGTGTGTGTGTGTGTGCGTGCGCGCGTGCGTGCGTGTTTGTTTGTTGTTGTGTCTTAAGTGTGTTTAGTCCGTCCGTACGTTCGTCCGTCTGTCTGTCTGTCTGTCTGTCTGGCTGGCTGGCTGTCTATCTGACTGCCTGCCTGTCTGTCTGTCTGTCTGTCTGTCTTCCCCCTCTCTCGACAATACCCTAAAACACTTGTACACAAATTCGCGGAATTTAATAAAGGTTTGTTAGCTCGCGTTCAACACGCAATTGAGTTAGTCAGCGCTCACGTATCGCCGTGGGAATGCCATGCAGTCGCTATTTAAATATTATAATTTAATATTTAATATAATAAAATATAAAATATAAAAATTAAATATAATTTTATATGGGTTGCACATGCATCACACTTACTCGCGCTGTCTTTGCTCCATTCATCTCTGTTTTCTGCAGGATACGACCTAGTGAAACAGTTTCATCTCTATAGTCAAGTTGATTTTACGGGTATAACTTAATCAGTCGGATTACTGTAATTGAATCATCGCTCGCAAGAAAGAGCGATTTCGTATGTAATAAACGATCTCGCGTTTCTCTTCTGAAACCGGGAGAAATCTAACATTCGTAGATCAATCATGGACAGTGGACCCCCCCTCTCTCTCTGACTGTCCGTCTCCTATTTCATTTTGTCTCAATGCATCTATCAAATGTGCATGCACGTACACACTCTCGATCTCGTTGGTGAGCGCTCTCTCTTTCTCTCTCACTCTCCCCCTTCTCTCTCTCTCTCGCTATCTATCTCTCTATATCTCGCTCTCTTCCTCCCGCGCGCTCTGCCTAAGTGTTACCTTCTCTCTTTTTTACTTCCCCCCTTACACATACACGCATCTTCACGGTCGTTCACTGGCCTGCATCGAGCACTATGCTTGCTGCCGGATTACGGAGTAAGTGAATGCTATTAGATAGGCACAGTTCTTATTCGGATATTTGTCCGAGTTACGAGGCAAGTGGGAGGAAGTCTGTGTATACGATCACACACACTCTCCCTCTCCCTCGCTCTCTCTCTCTCTCTCTCTCTCTCTCTCTCTCTCTCTTTCTCTCCCTTTCACTCTCGCTCTCATTCGCGCGCGCTCTCTCCCTCGCGTGCGCTCTCTCTCGCTCTCTCTCTCTCTCTCTCTCTCTCATGCTCACTCTCCATCTTTCTCTCTCACTCGCGCGCGCGCTTTCTCTCTCTCTCTCTCTCTCTCTCTCTCTCTCTCTCTCTCTCTCTCTGTCTCTCTCTTTCTCGCGCGCTCTCTCTCTCGCGTTCTCTCTCTCGTGCGCGCTTTCTCTCGCTCTCTCTCGCTTTCTCTCTCTCGCTCACTCTCCATCTCTCTCTCTCTCTCACTCTCGCTCTCTCTCTCTCTCTATCTCCTTCTCGCTCTCTCTCGCGCGCTCTCTCTCGCGCGCTCTCTCTCCATCTCTTTCTCGCGCGCTCTCTCTCACTCTCGCTCTCTCTCGCTCTCGTTCTCGCGCTCTCTCTCTCGCTCTCTCTCTCTCTCTCTCTCTCTGGAGTCTTGATACCAGATTGGGTCTATCTGAAAACGGTGGCGAATTGGGAATGAGTACGAACAAGTTAGAGCTCATGCAGTGGTGTTCATATTAATTCACGTATGACCCGCTGTCACGGCGTCCGTACGTGAAGTGGTAAAATTTCCGTTCCCCGCCCCGCACACTTGGTTTTGCTATTTCGTTCTCGCTCGCGATTTCGCTCTCGATCTTTATTGCGTTCACTGTTTTGTCTCTAGCTCTCGTTCCCTCTCTCTCTCCCTCTCTCTCTCCTTCTCTCTCTCTCTCTCTCTCTCTCTTTCTCTCTCTCTCTCTCTCTCTCTCTCTCTCTCTCTCTCTCTCTCTCTCTCTCTCTCTCTCTCTTTCTCTTACTCTCTTGCACACATTCTCTTCTACGTGCATTATTCTACTCCCGAACTGTCGCGGTGGTCTGCGGCCCCACATCGCGTACGATAGCCGCTGATCTGGTATTCTATCAAGTATAAGTTTACACTGTTTACACGTACGTCTATGGCAAGCATTTTGTATCATAATTCCAGAAACCAAGTTTCCTCGGACGAAATCAGGTTTCGTGCTCACAAAACCTAGTTTCTTGCTCAAGAAACCAATTTTCTTGCCATAAAACTAGGTTTCATGGCATAAAACCTGGTTTCTAGCTCTATAACCGCAGTTATAGCTGGAATCTTAGTTTCTTGAGCAAGAAACTAGGTTTTGTGAGCACGAAACCTGGTTTCGTGCGAAGAACCGTGGTTTCTCGAATTATGATAGGCCTACAAATGGCGCGGTTGAAAGTGGGTTTCTTGCTGAAACCTAGTTTCTTGCGCAAGAAACTAAGATTCCAGCTATAACTGCGTTTATAGGGCTAGAAACTAGGTTTCATGCCATGAAACCTAGTTTCATGGCAAGAACCCTGGTTTCTTGAGCAAGAAACTAGGTTTGTAAGCACGAAACCTGGTTTCGTGCGAGGAACCGTGGTTTCTCGAATTATGATACAAAATGCTTGCCATATACGTCGGCAGCTCTGGGACTCCACGTAATAACTATGCCCTATTTTGCTGTCGTAGCATATCGGCTTAATATTTACTTATTCAATTTATTAGCTGCGATCTTTTATACTGGGCGCCTCTCGTCTGCGAAGTATGGCGGCATGCGCTTTTGGATTTTTAATGACATGGCGCTGGCACATAAGCAAGCATCACGTGATCGGCTGTGCATACAGATGGATGGTCGTTCAACAGTAACAAACCCTTGTAGCGACGGTGCTGAGACGTCATCGTTGACGGAATGAGTGCAAATGCGCGCGAATTCTCCTCGGCAACATCGCGGCTATCGCGTCTGAAGACGTCTCTGATCGATCAATCCTAAAAAAAAACGCGCGAATATCCCAAATTATTGCGAGAAAACTTTAGCATTTCCTCGGAGGGATTTTGCGTTTATAATTATTAGGTGCGTTTATACCTATACTGTTTGTCGGCGCAGCTCAGTAAGCGGGAACCAATCACGGATCGCGAATGTGACAGGAGAGGAAGAAGAATGAGAGTGAAGTTTCATGTATTTAATTGTTGATTCGTGTTCACGCGTCTGCTCGCTCGGCAGTTCGTATACGTCTGCTGCAGCTCACATCTGCGCGCGTCGTCTTCTTTCTGTGATACGTGTTTGAATTGATTTTGCACTTTTGCAGCGTATTCGCCAAGAGATTGAGTTAGGCATCCCCGGCTTTACTCAGGAACGTGTAAGTTAGCTTAGAGGGTGCAATGTCTTACCCGTCATTTCTATGTGTAGCGGTTTGACGTTCACTTGCCGTGCGATGTGTTAGACTATGTGTGTGGCTAACCTGCGTATACGCATAGAGTATAGGTTTAGAATTATAATCGTGACCTCTATGCAGAGGCATAACATATGATACCGTATGACAACCGTATGATCATTATCATCTTCTTTCTCCTCCCCCCTCTTCCTCCTCCTCCTCTTCCTCCTCCTTCTCCTCATTCTCCTCCGCCTCATCTTCTTCCCCCTCTTCTTCTTCTTCTTCTTCTTCTTCTTCTTCTTCTTCATCTCGTGTCTTCCCTCTCCTCCTCCATTTCATCATCAGCAACTTCATCATCATCATCATCATCATCATCATCATCATCATCATCATCATCATAGGCAGCGGCAGCAGCAACAACATTATGCCAAACTGAACGTATATATTACGACGCTTCACAATATTTAATGACACAACTTTTCACCTCTCAAGTTGTAAAACTATTTCAACAGCTAAAAAGGGATTCTGGTTTTTATTGTTGGCAACATTTCAACGTATAATCTATCGTAACAGAGCGAGCTTGTCTATTCCGCAAGTAGCTATCCATCATGACACATAATATAAAACATCAGTCATCACTCGACAGAATAACTTGACAGTGCCTGGCATTAGTGGTATTTCTTAGTGCATTTTACATACTATTAAGCATAGTCGCCACTATATTTTATCACTCTCGTCGCTATTTTCCGCTAAGCTTCGCGAATCTCCCTACACACACATGCGTAATTTTTTCTGAGGCACCCGTCCCTTGGGTTCATATGTTTACTATATGAATACTGCCGTGTCAGCATCTCATCATCACCCATTCAACATGCGATAGAGGGCTGCAGGTGGCTAGCGCTTCAGCAATAAAGGGCGGGTCGCTCATAACTGGCTTACTTGCATGAGATTCGTCTCTAAACATCTCGCAGCAAACGTCCAGCAGCTGATAATAAGTCGCACGCGTCTAGAATGCGGAGTCTTTCTTCTCTCCTGTAATCGGTTTAACGTTAGCTGCGCAGGCAACAAGCAGCGTGCACGGACCAAGTCGCTCGGCATCGGACCGAAACCTCTCTTTCTCTCTCTCTCTCTCTCTCTGTCTCTCTCCCTCTCTCTCTCCCTCTCTCTCTCTCTCTCTCTCTCTCTCTCTCTCTCTCATTCACGGGTTTCTGTGAATCG
>NW_014577328.1:90182-95728 GCF_000485595.1 Priapulus caudatus | reverse complement strand
GTGTGTGTGTGTGTGTGTGTGTGTGTGTGTGTGTGTGTGTGTGTGTGTGTGTGTGTGTGTGTGTGTGTGTGTGTGTGTGTGTGCATGCGCTCACGTAAGCGTGTGTTCGCGTGTGTGTGGGTGTAACGCGATCATATATTCTTTATTACGCGAATTAATCTTATATCATAATGTATCCATCACTGACACATCTTGAGATCGAAATATTTGCTTGCTTCTAGTCGGATAAACACATATAATAAACCGAAATTAGATAGATCACTTAAAACCTCAAGTGTATACGATTGCGTCCGATATATCCCTTATATATCTAACGTATAAAATGCTGTGAATCGGTATTAGAATACGTCTAGCTGATATCATATTGCGCATCATACCAGGCGCAGAGATTAGATGTAAGCGTGCATATCTACATGGTGTTATTATCGTGTAAATAATATAGTATATCGTGCAGGCATTACTTAAGCGGTAGATTGCACGCTGCATGGTGGCTTCAAAAACGCTAGGCGTGCTAGCTGATATGTGTGGGGAAATATATGCCTACGAGTGACGGTGAGGGATGTGCGTGTCTGTTTGCATGTATGGGCTGTGGTGCGCGCACGCGTGTGTGTGGCTATGTGCGTGCGCTTGTGCGAACGTGTGAGTGTGTGTGTGCGTGCGTGCGTGCGTGCGTGTGTGTGCGTGCGGGCGCTCGCGCGCGCGCGTGTGTGTATGCGTGTGCGTGTGCGTGTGCGTGTGCGTGTGCGTGTGCGTGTGCGTGTGCGCGCGTGTGTGTGCGCGCGTGTGTTCGTGCGACCCAGTGTGAGTGGCGTGGTGCGTGTAGATACGTGGGTGCGTGTGCGTGCATGCATTTGTGTAAGTTATGCGCTGGTTGGTGTGTGTGTGTGTGGTGGGGGAGGGAGAGGGGCTGTGTATGCATCCGTTTGTACGCAGTTGATCCAGCAAAGGTAAATAGGGAACAAGAAGCGAAAACGTAAAAAAATGTGAAAATGAAAAAAATGACCGTGAAAAAGGCGCTCACTGAATCAGTAGGATCGTCTCTTTGTGTCCGTGTAAAAGCGCTTACTTGCTAGCCTTAAATATACGGGCGTTTATAATAGATGTTAAAGCTTTTATACTTACACTTGAATAATTCTACTACTATAGATTAGGTTCGCATAATTACTGACAGCGCATTTGCCAACATATTTGCTACGATGAACATACTTCACTCCATGTTTTCACGCGTACATCTGATCGATGTATTTTTCACTTTGCTAATTGCCTCGAGCAGTTCCTAGTAGGCTTTCAGTTAGTTCCGTTGCCACTTTAACATAATTAATCGTAAAACCACAGGCATGAAGAAAATGAGACAGCCGGCGCTCGGTCTCTCTGAGGAAGCTTGTTTACAATCAGTTAGAGGCTCCACGTTCCCACGCCTGTACTCAATGTGAGCAACGCAGCTCCTGGAGACCTTGAGGTTTTAACCACCGTGCCAGGCCCTGTGTGCTGCAGTGGCTAGGTCGAGTGTAGTGTAGTGACCCGAGAAGAAGAAGAAGAAGAAGAAGAAGAAGAAGAAGAAGAAGAAGAAGCAATCCATCTTCCCCGCCTGCGGCATGCTTAACAACGTTACTAGGCTTCTTGAGTTAGGGGGTGGACGTTTGCAATGAGAAGCAAAATATTATTTAATTCATTAGCGCGAGGGCGCTGCTCTTGTATTACGTCATAGGCGGTTGCCATCACTGAGCTGTATACAATAACAGCTGTTATGATATATTCAGTGGTTTTCATGCATGCGTAGGCGGGGTGTGATTGAATAGAGTCAAGCGGGTCATTCGTATGTCGCAATGTTGATATTCAGGCTGCGCGCCTTGCGTAGGCTGCGTATCTTATTGCTTGACACCTTTCCATACGTCACACTATGTTCTCCTGAGACAACACTCTGAATAATGTATTAAGGACGAAATGTATGAGGATGGGCGGACATAGAACGCTCTGAGCGATAGAAGGAGGATGAATGGAATAGAAAGAGGATAAATCTGACTTTAGCACCCAGATTTTATCGATAAGCTTACGATTAGGTTAAGATAAGGGTTCGATTGGGATTAGAGTTAGAGTTAAAAATAAGGGGGCCAAGATGAGGATAGTTTATGCACCGGCGTCGCAAAGTAGGATTGGACGGAGTGAATAGCGAGCAACGGAATGGTAGGGGTGATAAACGCGATAAACAAGAGACTGTTGAAAATATAAACAATAGCGCAACAGCTACGATTGCAACGCCAAGTAACACAACATTAGAATACTGTATAAGCTGTTTAATTTTCGCGAATTTCGCGAACGCGTCCCCGACCGCGAAAATAACAACACGCGAATCATTCATACCGAAAAATACCGAATAATACATAATTAACCGACCGCGAAATTAACCACTCGCGAAATTGTCCGGTAAATCTGGTACAATCTACGGGCTGTAATATCTACTGCTCGTCCGCACCACTGGGGTATATCAGTGGCCACCTGCATCCATTGTCCGTACTTCATTTGCAAATGTTTATTTTAGGGCGAGTGAAAAAGCAGCCACTCGGATAAGTTCGGTAATCTACGGCGTTACACAGTTTCAATGCAAGCCATTGTTTGATAGAGAGGGCAGCTATTGCCGCTGTCTTTCTCGCCGATTCGCCGAATACCTCCCCCATGAATATCCCATGTGGGTTCATCTGACTCTGAAAAGAATAGTTCATCTGATCTGAAAAGAATAGACTAGCTGCTAGCTCCTAAATCTATCGACGTTGCCCTAGTACGATCCTCGTCGTGAACCCATCCTGACAGTGTTTTTCATCCTGTAGCACGATCGTTGTCGATTTGTTTTCGTGATAAATCTGGACAACTTTGTGAGCGACACCAATGTGTGGTTGGTAGGCATTGCTGGGATCGATATTACTAAAAGATAACATTTAAGTTATTCAACTCGAGTTAGATCGTCACTCTGTAGCAGATCCTAGCCTCCTACTATCATCCCGATGAATTATTTATCCAAGCTAAATAGGGAGAGAGCAGACCTTAATCGTATAAGGGCGATGGCACAAGTAGAGTGCGTGCGAGAGAGACAAACATAGACAGACAGACAGGAACACACACACACACACACACACACACACACACACACACACACATACACACACAAACACACACACCTACGCATGCTCCCCCAGCCGTCCGCATGCCCCCGCCCCCCACACAGTTGCCGCCGCCTGGCCCGCGCGTCCGCGCGCATACACACCCACACACCCACACACCCCACCGCCCCCACCTACGCCTCGCCTCCGCCCACCTACGCATGCCCCCCCCCCCCCACCCGGCGACGCGCGCGCAGCCTATACCCACACACCACACGTCCGCGCGCGGACACACACACCAGCGCACGCACGCACGCATGCACCCACGCACCTCCTCCACGCCGCGAGCGCGTCACAGCCACACCCCAAACACGCACTCAACGTCAATGCACGCAGCGCACGCGGAGCGCACGTACGCACGCCCCCCCCCTCACCCACACGCGCGCGCCCGCCGCGAACTCGAACCCTCCCCTACGCACACCCGCCACCCATATGTGTAGCGGTAATTACGTTACCGCGTAATACGAAGGGAGGCAAATCGTGATGGGTGTGATATCACCGTACACTCGTGTCATGAAGCACGTATTGGATGACGCTAGTCAGGGACTCACTTAGAGAAGGCGCGCGAATGCAGTTTACAGGCTTGCTGAGAACGTGTCCCGTCCTGTTAAAACTCGTATATATATATATATATATATATATAATACTCTATTATATCTAAGTATCTAGGCGCTGCTGTTTCGTAGCCAGCATGGCCTCCATAATGTCCCTTAATTGTCGTGTTCTTGCACCTGCCCACAACACGCATACGCACAGGCACGCGACACAGCGTATACGACATACGCGACCGCACGACAAACCGTACACGCACACCACCGCCACCACACACACACACACATCACCCACACACCCCACACCCCACACACAACACACATCTGCTCTCATCTCTCTTCTCTCCTCTCTTTCCTCTCCCCTCCCTCCGCCCCCGCCCCTATCTCTCGTCTCCCCACTATCTCCTGACTCTCTCTCCGATCTGTCCCAGACTATCTGCATCACCGTGGTGGCACAGCGCCATAGCGTAGCGTCAATGAGGCGTATTATATGACGCGCAAGTGTTTCGTGAATGGTTTTACGCGCGACTGTATTGCCACGTGTTAGGAGATTGTCGCCCCTGTTACGTCCAATACTTTGTATGCATGCGTCTATATTTGGCTCGCTAGCACCATGTTAGGTTGCCTGCTTATTTGTGGGTGTGTGTGTGTGTGTGTGTGTGTGTGTGTGTGTGGGCGCGTGCGTGTGCGTGTGCGCGTGCGCGCGCGTGTGTGTGTCTGTCTGTGCGTGTATCCATACGTACGTACGCGTTCGGGTTTAATAACGAATGTATTGTGTTTGTGCGTACGGACGAGTGCATGTGCACGGAATGCTAATGTATTCGATTACATGCGATTAACACTGCACGGATTGGTGGCTTTATATTTCTAATTGCAGCGTAATGTGAAGTTGCTACGACGTATGCTCCTAGTCTAATATTTGTGATCGGGGGCTTTAGATTTCTTATTGCAGTGTAACATGAAGTTGTTACAACATATATTATGCTTCTCGTCCTAAATTTGTACACGCAGTGAGGTAGCCTCGCACCTTGCGCATATATATAATACTAATGATAGCAAGTATAGAAGTCGCGAGAGTAGTTGCGATAGTTGCACGCAAACATATTATCAGGAGGTTATTATTAATATCAAGAGCTAATAATACCTTTAGCTTTATGTGTTATTAGCTCTTGTTAACATATATATATAGGCCCTATATATATATATATACATCTATATTATGACGCTCGTGATATTATTATAACAGATTTTATTGTTTGTATTTTCTTATTTCAGCTCGTAGGGTATAGTTTAAGAGTAAAGCTTTTCATAAGGCGACGATTGCCGTCGTAAGAATATTTTCAACGTGCCGTAAGAGGCCGCTGATCTATCACACATACGTCTCCCCGCTTAATTAATATTTTGGTGGTTATTTATTTAATCATATTTTTATTTATTCATCGCGCTGGCTTAACGCATAGCATGTCGCGAACCAATAGCATGTCACCCGCTCTGCGATCATAATTTAGATATCCTTTGTCGGCTACCAAAAGAACGCGAATTAAGTGTGATTGTTTTATTAAATTTATGAACTCTTGTAATTATTCCCAAAGGCATGACGTCATCTGCAGGCTATTTGCCTTAGCAGAATCGATAGAGCACTGATCGACGTATAAATTAAGTGAGGTTGTACTGTATATACACAAGGCTAAAGCCGGGTGCGTGCTAGGAAAACTGACAGCGCGAAGGGAAAACTAAGTGATTTGAGACAAAGGAAGACAGAGTCTGCGTGTGCGTATATATATGCGTGTGCGTGCGCGTAACCGTAAGGGTATGAGTGTACGTACGTTCGCGCTGGCGC
>NW_014577328.1:75182-85182 GCF_000485595.1 Priapulus caudatus | reverse complement strand
CTCGTAGAGATCTCTCTCCTTCTCTCTCTCTCTCTCTCACTCTCTCTCTCTCTCTCTCTCTCTCTGCTCTCTCTCTCTCTCTCTCTCTCTCTCTCTCTCTCTCTCTCTATATATATATATATATATATATATATATCCATGAAGAAAGGCTTCTTTAAACTATTATCATTAACACGATCTGTTTATTGACCGTATCTTAAGTGCATCATAACAAGTATAATCAGTGTTGGTGTATTTCCGATCATATCTACACCTTCGTAGATTATCATTAGACATACTCCCGGATACACCTCAAGCGGCTTTACACGCTTTATATGCACAGACGATTATCAAAAATTAAATTTATCACGGTAATGCCGGATCCGGCCCCCACTAGTATACCTACTTATCCAGCTATCTATCTACCTATACTTACCTAACTACTATACCCACCTACCTGCATCAAAGTAGGTACGTACGCACGTGCTTCCCTACTTACGCTGAGAGGGTCTATGTCCCCTAGGGTACTATCGGAGAGTACCCTGGGGGACATAGACCCTATGAGTATGAGCCCTACTTACCTAGGGATTAAATTTCAGAACCGGAGAACGGGAGCAGCGGGAGGAGTGAGAAAGACGCGAGATTTGGGAGGGAGGGGGGGAGAAAGATAACGAGGAGGGAGCAGAGGAGGAGGCAAATCTCCATAAAGCTTCCACTCTCACTTATTAGATCACGATATGTAAGGGCAGGATCCGGAACATTAGCGACAGAGAGATGTCACGAAAAGCATGTATGCACCCACTGGTCTCACGAAAAATTTGCCACAAAATAAGAAAGTTACGAAAGAAGTGCTAGGGTAGGTGCATGGGATGACACTACATAACCAAGGCTATGGAAGGATGAAGGAGTGAAGAGCAGGATCTCTAAGATGGATATGAGGGAATGCAAAAGGAGCAGGATGAAGAAGAGGAGGCAGAGGAAGAGGAGGAGGAGGAAGAGAAGGAGGAGGAGGAGGAGAAGGAGGAGGAAGAGGATAAGGGAGAGAAAAATGAGAAGGAAGTGAAGGAGGGGAGAAAAAGGAGAAAGAAGAGGAGCATGGGGAGGAGGAGGAGGAGGAGGAGGAGAAAAGAAGAGTAAATTCATCCTCACATATATAATATAGAAATTTTAGTAGTGTAGGAGGATATAGTTATGGTTGGAGGGTGGGGATTACCACTATGTATATACGAGGCCCCTACATTTACACCATTTTTGTAAATAGTATTGTAATAATATTTCATTAGTAATCTGTTATTTAATCCAATTTTGTAGTCGTTTGCATTCGTATTCATTGCAATTTTGTAATTAGACAACAGCAATTGAAACGAGTCTTTTAGTCTACCTTTGGTCCTTTTTCTTAAGAAATGTGTTGGCCATATAGCTTTACAATACTATACCTACATTGACTACCACAATACACACGTATGTGTTCTACACTGAAAAATCCAACTACAAATACACCAGTGAGTGGCAGTATTGTGTTAAACTTCTTGGCCACGTGACGAAATACTACGTTATATATTTTGCTACAATCATAAGCTCAGATCTATCACATCACAGGGACATATACATACAACACTAGTAATAGTTGATAATTTCACGTAAAACCATAACCCCAACTTTCAAACAAATTCTTTATGTTCATGCTTCTGAAGGAAGTGTCACAGCTCAGCTTATTAGTCTCCCACCTCTCCGCTTGTGGCTGCATCTGAGACAGAATCACCAGTTCCTCGTTTGCGGTAGGCATCTTTAAACTCTGATCCTAGCATCTCAAGATCCTTATTGTCGCGTAAGACGCCCTGTAAACAAATTATGCAGCATTTTTTAAATCGCTTAGTACTAATCAAATAGGAACTGCTAGTCCCAGTTCGTTTTTATTCATTAGTCAAGTATAACAGTTATTTATACAACCATATGCTTTATGGAATACTGCAGATCATTAAAAATTATACTGCTGTAGTTGGCATATTCAAATGCCTCTTTGGATGTTTCCGTAAGAAAATGTGATGGTGTAAATGTGGCTCATAGGGTCTATGTCCCCCAGGGTACTGCCGGAACGTACCCTGGGTATGGTCCGGTATACCGGAACGTACCCTGGGTATGGTCCGGTATACCGGAACGTACCCTGGTAACTATCTGATAGGGTTTGGGTTAGGGTTAGTGTTAGGGTTAGGGAGTAGGCGTAGGCGACTCCCTAGACTCGTTAGTGGAGTAGGCGAGGTACGGTCCGGCATATTAGATAGTACCAGCAGAGCATATAAATCACGTTGATTTATATATGCTCTGGTACCAGGGTACATTCCGGTATACCGGACTGTACCCAGGGTACGTTCCGGTATACCGGACTGTACCCAGGGTACGTTCCGGCAGTACCCTGGGGGACATAGACCCTCTCAGCGTAAATGTGTTATGATGGAATAAGCAACTTTTAAGCGTGACAGCCACATCATTATGGTATTTAATATATTATAGTTGTATGTAGTAGTACAATATACATCACCACTTTACTTAGGCAACAGCATACTGTGATCCCACTATAGTGTTGTGAACAACCATTTTTTATGTGGTCTATTTTATACCCGATTCTTAAAATATCAATCTTAAACATGCATCAATAGTTATTTTGTGCCACAATTTTAAATTTCATTGGTGCTGGTCCTATATCTTTTGAAGGTAAAAAATAAATCCCAGACATGCCCCTTTGCTTTCCTTGTCCTTTAACCTATGCCTTCAGTTATGCACCTGGCCTATCTTTTTGGATTCCCTTTACAAACCGAATATCAATGTCATGGATAACTTTAACTGTTTAAATTTTGTGGTACTATTAATTTTTAAAGGTAGCCGGACACACTTTGCATTTCTTTAGCCAATCTGAATAAGTCAGAAGAATTAAAAACTAGGATTGTGCAATATCATACCTTGGGAAGGAAGCCAAGTAGCTTTGATGCATGCTCTCTGAGTAGGCGCTGTCTCTCCTGCTCTATGATCTGTTTGCGCAGCAACTCCAACCGCTGCTCTTCCTTTCTTTCAGCTAGTATCCTCTCCTGCAAGTAATAAAAGTAGTAGATAATGTCTTTTACATAGGCTTGATGTTATGGGTCAAATTATATTGAGGAAGGCAATCAAACCTGGTGGGTTGATGTCTGGCTGCACATTTATTGACAATATTTGAAAACGTAATTTTACGAGTTTACTTTTTCTTTTGAATGTTATTGTAAAGGCAAGTTCATCTTCCATATCTCTAATGTAATTAGCATTAACTGTCAATTTTTTTAGAGAACTTCCATTACACGAGTATTCCTAATTAAGGGCCGTACTATATCTATTTCTGTACTATATCCATTTCTGTATAGAAACCGATATAGTACAGGTGAGAACGGGACCTCCTGTTGTTAGGCCCATACCTTCTGGGCTGCCATCTCCGCCCGTCGTTCCTCGATGATATTCTCTACAGCGCGCCGATGCTCCAGCTGTTTCATACGCCGCCGCTGAGCATTCATCTGTTCCAGTCGATCGTCGTCCGCAAACTTTGCCAGCATCTGCAATAAGGAAAAACATCTGGATTGATAGCCTAACAATTTTAACATTCAGGGGGGGGGGCGTTGTCAGAAACATCGTAAAGTTAATGCTAAGGCTATAATGTTAAGACTAATTATTCTGACAAATTTCTGACAACCGGCCCCAGTTCTGTAATCATCAACAATAGGTGGCGCTGCCTGTTAGGAGTCGGAGTCACCAAACGTAACAGACCTAGGGTGTCAATTCCCCCCGGGCGTAGAGGGAGGGTGCCGCTACGTGGCAGCACTATAGTCACTTCGTACACTTCCGTCATTCCACAGTCTGACTCTGTGATACTTCCATGCTAGACATGGCCTTATTTCCCTAAACCCTAACACTAGTGCTGCCACGTAGCGGCACCCTCCCTCTACGCCCGGGGGAAATTGACACCGTAGACCTAACGGGTATAAACTCGGTGGAATATAAGTGTGTTATCTGCATCTAACTGATGTTGTCACTGCATTAGTAAATTCTACAAGATCACAGTAACAATTAGCCTGAGTTTTTTAATAATTAGTTTTGATAGAGTGTACTGTACACACAGGCCTGGACTTTAGGTTGATGTGGCATCGTGATTGTCTCGAGTTGAATCTTAACAGGGACCTGCAAAAAAGCAAGGACTTGCCTGGTTGCGGAATTCCTCCTCCTCCTCCCGTTCAGCTTCGAGTCTGCGTGCCTTCGCTTCCAGCTGGTGTTGATATTCCTTCTGCAGATCCACTCGTAGCCGAAGCCTTTTCTCCAGCTCTGCTTTCTCTTGCTGCCTCTCAAATTCGTACTGCTCCTCCATGTACAGCTCATTGCGAACTCTCTCCATCTCATCGTGCTCTGTTTTTTTGTGAACAATTTGTTCGGACAGCTAAAAAGCCAGAGAATGAGAAACTTGAGCAGAGCTCTGTATATGTCTACAAAAAACTCACGTAGTTTTCGAAGTCACGTACGACTGCACCACCATTGTAAACGCGAATGTAATGGCTTGTAATGGCTACCAAAAATGGATTGTTTCTTAAACTATTAAACTTTTAAAATTCAATAAAGGTGACTAAGTCCCCGTGATACCAGATTAAATAACTTGTGGAATAATCCTCTATGAAGGTGAAACGTTACGAGGGGACAATAATTACCAACGCTTGGACTTGCGACATCTTTTCGCTGCGCTCGAGCTTTTCTCTTCTGCGTTCGTCCTCGCGTTTTTCTTGAACATGAGCAAATTCCAGAATTCTTCTATTCTCTTCCTCCATTTCGGTTTGTTCTTGTTGCTTCCACTCTTCTCTCTTCTGCCGGAATTCAACTATGAATTCTTGCATGGCGTTCTGCTTTCTCATTCTCTCCTCCAATTCTCTATGGAAAATTAAGAGTAAAATGCTAAACACTAATTCATGTATCAAATCATAGTGCTATTTGTTGCAGATTATTAATAAATTCCGAGATAAATTTTAACACAGACTGACGTGCAGACCGACAGACAGAGAGATGGACAGACAGAGAGATGGACAGACAGAGAGACAGACATATACATGCATGCATGCATGCATACATACATACGTACGTGTGTGCGTGCGTGCGTGCGTGCGCGCGCGTGCGCACGCACGCACGCACACACACACACACACACACACACACACACACACATACAGACAAGACAGACAGACAGACAGACAGACAGACAGATGTGAAGACAGAAATACAAACAGACAGGTAGCTCGTGCAATAATAGCTATGCACAAACTATAGTAGATTTAAGAATTTATACGTACTTCTGATCCTCCTCATAAATTTTTTTGACAATTTCATCTATCATAAGTTTTTCTTTAAGGAATTCTTCATATGCCTCCTGCTTCTTGCACTCTTGCTCTTCCAGTTGCTTCTCTATGTCCTGAATAACATAAGTAGCATTATGCTAGTTAATTTATATACCTCATAACTTACGTGGTCTACTCTACAAGATGGTGGTGGCAGCAGCCGTGTGCGTGCATGGGCGTGTTCGTGCGTGTGTGTGAGTGCGTGCGTGCGTGTGCGGGTGCGTGCGGGCATACGTACGCCTGTGTCTACATGTGCATACGAGCGTGCTGCATCTGTGCATGCATGGCTCTTCTCCGGTCATGCAGCAAATTGGTAACAGCTCCGAAGGTTGGTTCCCTTCTAAATCTCCTGCTCGAAATAACTTATTAATAATTTTTAAAAGCTCTAATTTTATGCGGTGCAGTTAATGAGATGATTTTAAAAAAAGGTTATGGAATACATGTATGTAACTTGATTGTAATACTATGTAAGTGTACATAGACTTGTAGTAACCTTATTGACACACATCTAATAATATTCAGCACTTATGAATAACACATTGAAGTACTCGTTATCCCTTTACTTACCTGCTGATATTTCACCATTTCACGGTAACGTTGTTCCTCTTTGATTCTTGCATCATCTTCTTCCTGCTTAGCTTCTTCTTGCAGATGCTTTGCAACTTCAGCATTTTGTTGATTATATTCTTCTTTAGCAAGTTCTCGTTCTGCAATCTGGGCAGCTAATGTCTTGTTCATATAGCCTGACTTGAGCTTAGCCTCCAACTCTCTTAACTCTAAGCTGTAAAAATGCAGAGCCATATTATTGCAAAGGCTTAAAAAATAATGCTTAATTTGTTTACAGTATGTAACTCCTCTATTCCTAACCATGGAATTCCTATTCATGGATTTTGAGTAGGATATTTGTATACCATTTCTCCAACCATGGGCCAGGTTTTAATTCTCCACGGTTTTTATGCATAGAAGAATTCCTCTATACTTTATTTCTCTACGATTTCATTATACTTACGTGCAATCAACTAATCCTAATACGGCCCGTGATACGTCGTCTTTATAAAAGTTTCCGTATTCCTATTATCCGTTTGCACCTAGCATATAACCTCCTATTAGTTGGTTCGCCAGTCGTTTTTTTATCCCCGTTCACACAAGTCAGACGTGAATAAAAATTACATTAGCTGAAAATGGTCCTAAGAACGAACCAGAGGTACCCATACACCCTATGGTTGTTGTAGTATTATAGTTCTATAAACAGCCAATTTCTCAGTTCCCTATATTGATGTCAGTGTGCACTGATTCAGATTTCGTTAGCAGCTACCATGCATGTTTTCTTTTTCTTTTTTTCAGATGTCAGCTTAGAGGCTTCTCGTATTTTGGTAGACTATAGTAAATAAAGGCCACGATGTGTGACATATTCTTGTGTTGTTTTTCATTGACTACACAAGTTTTAATTGGGATGGTCGTTTTTTAGGTGTTCTGCAGACCACGCACAGCATACACATGCATGCATACACGTACGCACATAAACACACACACACACACGCAGGCACGAAAGCATGCATGCACTTACACACGCACAGATTATTATAAGGAAAAAGTATTCGAAAAACTACACACCTGTTCTCGCGAATTTGTTGTCTGAGCCTTTCCTCTCGCATCTCATGAAGTTTGAGCTTCTCGATTTCCTTTGCCATCCTTTCTTGTTGCTCTCGCTGTTGCTGCTTGTATTCCTGCTCTCTCTTTGCCTGCATAAATTACTTAACATGATTCCGTAATTCACAGTAATGTATTCACTGTGTCATTACAGGGTATAAAAATGCGGGGTTGTGAAGGTATACCTAAATGGAAAGATAAAATAATGCTATTTTCCATTAAACAGCTGACTGTCCATGTTATTACACTATGTAAGATGTCGGTTAACAGCCGTCTGCTGAACTAGCTACAAAACAACAATACTAAGAATGCACAGTCAATATGCAAAATCGGCTTATCGGTGCATTTGCTTATTGCAAAACAAACGCATGAATTACCTGTAACAGGCTTTCCTCCAATTCCTGTTCCCTTTGCTCTTGTTGCAATCTTCTCACAAACCTCTTGCTTTCTACTTTATCTTCACTGGCTAAATTGGCCTCCAATACTCTTTCCTATTGAACATCAAGTATATATACACAGTGTGTTGTGCAGCAAACATCATGGTCAGACATATGCCATTTTACCACAGATGTCAAACAATGAAGTGCTCCAGGTTTATCATGAAATCAGTTTTAATATTAATTTATTAATTTATTCATGGTATTCAAGAATAATGATATAATTACCAGTGTGAAACATGCAAGAACAATTAATATATTCACGAGCTTACGAAAATATTGATATTTAATAAATTATACAAAATATATATACTGGCAATTAACAAAAATTACAATTGACAAAAAATCTTACCTGGTTCAAACGCTTTAGATGATCTTCCCTCATTTCTTCACGATGACGATAGTTCGCCCTCATGCGCTCTTGCTGATAATGTGTGAGGACCTTTGTCCGCCTCATAGTTAAGGATATATCAGTCACTGATACAAATGCTGAATACCTAAGCAGAGAAAGGTACAGGGCCTTATATACGGCTATACTGTTAGTACTTGTACTAGACTACTAGTAGTGCCACTATTGAACAATGAATCGCAGCTGTGGCAAGCATGAAATCTAGTAGCCAAATGGGAATTACGATTTAAGCATTCAGTGACTGTCAGTGTCAGTAATACTCTACGTAAAAAAAGTAATGTATTCGAGAGAAAACAATTTTGTTGCCAAATTAATTCTGTAATGCGATTCATGACTGTTGTTCCATGCACTTCCAGAATAAGCCTAGATAACTGCATGGTGATCGATGTGTCCCTACATTTTGGAAAAATGACATATCGGTAAGTAATTCCCCGATCTCCCTCTAATACAAGCACAGTGATGAATGCAAGAAAACATTGGTCATCTTATGAAGTTATGTATTACTATTAACTATTTAATTATATAACACAAGAAAAGGGACTTTGAAATAAGAATTAGCATCCTGGACACATCATGCATGCTACAGTTAAGTGTAAAATGCTAAGTGTAAAAATACCATAGAAATTGAATAGGCCTACCAATTACCATCAACTACCAATTACTAGATCATAGACTAGCTAGTACTACACACTACAGACTAGTCTCTACACACTGTCACTAGGGCTGATAGGGTCTATGTCCCCCAGGGTACTATCGGAGAGTACCCTGGGTACGGTTCGATATATCGGAAAGTACTTCGGGGTACTATACGATATGTCGCTGCATACCCTGCATTGTCCCACCGTACCCTGACTTGTAACCGATGTATTTCCGATGTTGTAAAACTAAAATATAAAAGCTAGCTCTTCGTTTAAAAAAAAAGAAAAAGAAAAATATAGTCAAACATAGCATACATTTTTATTGGATTGCGATGTTTTGAGGTTTCTTCTATGTGATGTGGTAACTTGACAGAGTGTATGTATAGTATTACGACATCAGTTGGCTGAAAGTCAGGGTATGGTGGGACAATGCAGGGTACGCAGCGACATATCGTATAGTACCCTGAGGTACTTTCCAAATTATCGAACCGTACCCAGGGTACCCTCTGATACGGCAATAGACCGATAGTACCCTGGGGGACATAGATGATAGACCCTATCAGCGTCACTAGGGCTGATAGGATCTATGTCCCCCAGGGTACTATCAAAGGGTATACCCTGGGTACGGTTCGATATATCGGAAAGTACCTCGGGGTACTATACGATATGTCGCTGCGTACCCTGCATTGTCCCACCGTACCCTGACTTGTAATTCCAATGTATTGCCGATGTTGTAAAACTAAAATATAAAAGCTAGCTCTTCGTTTAAAAAAACGCAGAGGCTATGGGTACGGCAACCGTATCTTAATGTCTCGAGGCTACGGGTACGCAAGTCACACTACGCATGCGCTGCAGCCGTATCTTAATGTCTCGAGGCTACGGGTACGGCAGTCACACTACGCATGCGCTGCAGCCGTATCTTAATGTCTCGAGGCTACGGGTACGGCAGTCCCATACACAAGTACAAACAGTCACCCTATCCCTATCCCTAACCCTAACCCTACCCCTAACCCAACCCTAACATTAACTATAAACCGACTCGGCTATCTTATATACGCGTGTCATGGTACCAAATTAATCTATGGTGTATAACCTTTGGCTTTCAATATTTTGCATCTGAACTGACAATCAATCCCAACCAACTGGTGTAGGCTAGCTCACTGGCAGCAAGAACCAGTCCGCTGCAGCTACAGCACACACACGGCCATTGTCTATCGAACAACAGCCGTGTGTTATAAAAAACCAATCATTTAACAAGTGAATAGACGATTGAAAGATGAATGTAATACATCATATCATAGGCAAGGTAAAAGCCATTAGAAGGAACGGTAAGGTTGTTTTTCGCGGCCAATGAGCGCGTACGGGCCCGCATTCTCGAGCGGCATTGCATTTTTGCATGCGATCTCAACGAAGATTCCAACTGATACCCCGTTCTGTCCCAATATACACCCTCTTACCAAAATATAAAAAAAGGTTAAACTGAGCAGAATT
>NW_014577328.1:71963-73948 GCF_000485595.1 Priapulus caudatus | reverse complement strand
ATATACACATATATATATATATATATAATACATACATATATATATACATATACATATACATATCATATACATATACATAACTATACATATATACATAATACATAACATACATAACTATACATAACATATACATATACATATACATATAACATGTATATACAATATACATATCACTATATACATATATATACATATAATACATATACATATACATTATACACATATAACATATACATATACATATAGATAATACATAATACATATACATATAACATATATATACATTCGGTCTACCAGTGAGCTAGCTGGCACAATAATGTTCATTTTCATACTTCAAATCCGAGTGTTTTCTAGCTCATCAAGAAATCTTAATCGTGAATTAAATCGTGAATTAATTTTCAACGGCATTATTTTGTGGGAAAGCGACGCATGCGCAAATGGACTGCCGTACCGGGCCGTAGCCTCGAGACATTAAGATACGGTTGCCGTACCTCCAGCCACTGGCACTGAGTTAAAAAAAAGGAAAAAGAAAAATATAGTCAAACATATAGCATACATTATCATCGTCACTAGGCCTATAGACTAGTGAGTAGTGTGTCATTGTGTGACTGTCACAGTCTGAGTCTGAGCCCCTAGCCGCTAATCGCTATAGCCTATACTAGCGGCGGCAAAAAAACGTTTGCGTGCACGTAATACTAAACGCGATTTAATATGACATTATACTCGTTTGGGACTAATTAAGTATACTGCGTACCAGACTGATATACCAACCGATAAAATATATAAAACACAGCTTCTGAACAGAAACAACGAATACTAATACAATTGTACGGGCATGCCCAAGGCAGCCATTTGTGTACCTTGACAACGAGGATAAACGGCGACTGATAAACGGATAACTGGATAAACGGAGGATAAACGGTTTTATTCGTCATGCTACCCCTCTAACTTCATTCATTATAGTGTAAAAGGATTTTGTGTACAACTTATAAAAATTATTTTACCTATTAATTTACATGGTTAATACTAATTATGTGTTATGTTTAATATATACCTACTAGTGAAACTATTTTAGAGGCACCGGAAGTATGCGTCATTTTGAGGTGCCGTGTTCATTTCCGGCGAAGTGTTGTTGTTTTTGTCATTTCCTTGGTTCATAAGTTGAATTGGTTACATCTCATTGCATCTTTTCTCATAGAAGGTAATTAAGTGCGAAAATTAGTTGGCTACTTGACTTTGTATTATATTTATACCTCTGTGTCTGTTTTGTAATTATTTCAAGCTACATTCGTAATATTTGTAGAATATCTAATGCCGGATTCATAGCCGGATTACGATTAGTAGGCCCTATTACTAATACTAGTAATAGGAGTAAGGAGTACCAGTAATAGTAATACCAGGAGTAGTGGCAAAGGAGTAAGAGACTACGACCACAGGCACTTGAAGCGTTTCAATAAAATATAATGGGATTAATGCTAAATAAATACGAAATCTATTTACTACCAAATTCTTAATGTTTCTATACGGTTTACCCCTTCACCCCTCTCTTTCACCTATTATTGCCGACAGTTTCCTGTAAATTCCGTCCAAATCTTATGTAAAACATATGCTGCCGGCTGCCATTGCTCTCGCGACTGCACTGTGGACACTTACACTTGTATGAATCTAATTATATATGCAGAAACCAAAGAACGGGAGTAAATACAAAAAGTAATTGTCGTAAACAGTTGTACTGTGCAGTTGAGACACACGTTAATGAGAGGCCTATATATATAGCAGGTAGGAAAGCGGAATCCCTAAATTCGCTTGACGCTCGCTTGATTTCACGCCTTCACAGCACGAATACACATCCAACAGCTTTCATCTTTGTTTCCATTTCAAGAACAGTGTTCACTTGTTATAAAAACATACTGTCTCTGTTCGTAACCGAGCTGTGTCACGCAAAATCACACAGACTGACGAAATTCTCGCTTTGGCAAACCTTG
>NW_014577328.1:69875-71267 GCF_000485595.1 Priapulus caudatus | reverse complement strand
ATGATCCCTTCGCGATATATTTCGGGAGTCAATGCAATTTTAACATGGACCATTTATGGAAATTAAAACTTCAACGCAATAATAGGTCAAAGAGAGTATAGAAACATTAAGAATTTGGTAGTAAATAGATTTCGTATTTATTTAGCATTATATTTTATTGAAACGCTTCAAGTGCCTGTGAGTAAGACACCTCTTTGGTACTGATTTCACTACATTTTTGTTGTACGAGTTCGATGTGAATAAAAATACAAATGTATACAAACATGAGCTTCTTTTGTTCACTGGTCCTTATTCTATCTTCCGGTAGTATTACAAACCGCGTAGCTTCCTTTGTTTTGACATAAATCATACTTTTGCACGACATGGTTTTCACGTTATTTATCGTCGTGTGGCGAGGCCAAGCGGTAAATTCGCATACAAAGGCTACCACAGCAACTCGAAGAAGGCACGGCAGGGATCGCCTCAGGCAGCGCCAGCGGCAACTGTGCGTGGGCTATAGTTACTAGAGCTAACGGTTGCTATGCAAAACACGTGCGAAAAGCTACAATCGGCTGGAGCGTCAGTTTACTCATAACGATTCATACACATCATTCCTCCGCGGGTGAAGTAGTTCAGATATTTTACCAGCGCAGCGTTTATTTTTAGCTCATCTGACGTAGTCAGATGCAGCTTGTAGAATCGCATAATCGTCCGTCCGTCCGTGCGAGCGTCCGTCAACAGTTGGGCACAAATCTTAACCGCTCGATGTATGGTCACGATATTTGGGACGTGGGGGGGTAATCCGAAAACGAGTTGAGATGTCGAAGCTGGGGGTCAAAGGTCAAAGGTCAAGAGGTGTAAAAGAAGGGGGAACATTCTCTCCTTAACTTAAAGCCGCACAATGCGCATCCAAACGCTAATTTCTCCAGTACTAGACTAGCAAATACTTTGTGTCATGCATAATCACACTACCTTATGACAAAATAAACTCTAGTTGCTCCCATTTCACTGAGCGTTTGCTTAAAACCCACAAGAAATAGGTGAGAAAACTGGCATTCTGGCTCAAACGCCGACTGTTTGCCAAACAATATAGCCTCGAAGTGGTGACATGTTTTTATCTTTGCTACACCCGTACCGCAGCACCGCTGCACGGTTGCTTGGGGATTGGGGAAACTGTCAACAACATCGGAAAATTTGAACAACATTGGAGGTATTTTCAAATACCTTTTATAAGACAATGCGCAGTGAAATGGGAGGAACTAGAGTTTATTTTGTCATAAGGTAGTGTGATTATGCATGCCACGAAGTATTTGCTAGTCTAGTACTGGAGAAATTAGCGTTTGGATGCGTATTGTGCAGCTTTAACAAACACACGCAGCGCACACACGCACACGCAGCTGGATGAAGAGTACA
>NW_014577328.1:46530-64594 GCF_000485595.1 Priapulus caudatus | reverse complement strand
CACACACACACACACACCCCTCTCACAACACACAATATACACAAAATACAACAATACACAATATATATACACAATATAAACAATACACAATACCCTCAGAAAGCATCTCGGAGCATTCGTGAGATCAACAATTTTCCCGCGCAACCACTATCGACATCATGCTTTTAAGGGCTAGTTGAAAACCAGAAGGGCTAGTACAAACCTTACCTTACTAGCCCTTCGGGCTAACTTGCATATTATCCTTATTTCTACCCCTGAAAGCCTATCATAGATTTTACATCTGTATTAAGGCCTGTCTCCACACACGCGGCGCGGCGCGGCACGGAACGCCACGGAAACGGCGTCGTTCACTCCTACCGGCAAAGTTCAAATCTATTATATCTTATGGCGCAGTCTCCACTGACACGGCACGGCGCCAGCCGGGTTTCACGGCGACGGCGAAAGTCAAATTATGAGTTTGACTTTTGCCGGCTGACGTGACAGCGAAAAGACAATTGAACCAATCAACGCGATTGTTTTTTATCACGTGTTCTGCTCACGCTACCATCAGCCAATGGACAACAAGCACATGTATGCATAATTTCTGATCACTGAACCAGAGTGAACACAATTCGCTCAGACACAATGCGCGAAATCACAATGTATTTTTTTTCAGCACAACGGCACTGCGTTTTGCTGTGTCGTGTCGTGTCGTGCCGCGTGTGTGGAGACATAGCTTTAGTAGTATCTTAGATATATGCTCTGGTCCCGAACGCGGTGGCGGGAGGGCGCACTTGATTTGGTTGCCAGTGAATTTATCAGAAGAATACCCGGCTACAGTACACGTCAGTTGAGCGGTGTCGCTCTGCGGCACTTGTTTGAAATACAAATGAATTTGTTATCTTGTAAGTATGACAAGGAAGTACTATTTAGGACTATTGTCATGTCAGTATGTTTGTCGCCTGTATTTCTACTAATAGTTATTTTCAATCAATTTCCAGATTTCTTGTTGGGGAGAGTCTACATCAGTAATAACGATCAACATCAAGAAAGTGAAAATGCCTCTTCAGCGACAAATACCTAATTTTATTCTGAAAAGCACCAGCAAAATTTCTTTAAATGAGCGGTGAGCCATGAGGCCATGTCCTCAGTCAGCATATTGCTGGCAGTAAGATAGATATGAGCTATGTGCATGTTCTGGGTGTACTATCAGTACATTATACCCCATGCTAGCACATGCAGTGTCACTTTGTACGTCACAGCATGATGCAAGAGAGTGCATATACATGCAGTAGTCTGTCACTGCTCACAGTAGCTAAGGAGTAGCTATATATATATACTCTACAAGCAATGATTAATTCCAGCAACTTGGCAATTTTGCTAAGTCACTGCCATTGTCCAATCTTGGTACCTGACAGGTGACCAGAGATGTAAGTGGCATAGGCATGGCAAATCTATTCGTTAAAACCAATTTCACTGTCCGGATTGTCTATTGTGGCAGTCGTAAGGGGCATGCGAAGTGGTGGAGACGTAGTTTTCCCTAATCAGAACTAAACGTTTATAGTTTCTGTTATAGAATTTTAGTGTAGGAAACTTTATTTCCTTTACGAACTATCTTGATGTATAGTTACCAATAGTTCATAGATGTTTGGGAGTTATATGTTCTTCCCTAGGAAGTGTATTTAATAGTCAGATGCAGCTTGTAGAATTGCATGAGCGTGCGTCCGTCCGTGCGTCCGCCAAGAGTTGGGCACAAATCTAAACGGCTCGACGTACGGTCACGATATTCGGGACGTGGGGGGGGGGGTAATCCGAAAACGAGTTGGGATGTTGAAGCTGGGGGTCAAAGGTCAAAGGTCAAGAGAAGGGGTGTAAAAGAAGGGGGAACATTTCCTCCTTAACATAAGGTATAGGGAGGAAATGCAGAATTGCGGCACAAATCTAAACGGCTCGACCTAGGCTCGTGATAGTCGGTGTATAGCATCATGGTAGGAAAAGCCATCACTGTGCCGAAATTGGAGGTCACAGGTCAAAGGTCAATGGGGGCACAGGGCAGATTTCAGACATTTTTTGAGGACATGGTCTGACAGAGCGATTGAAAAACTTTTTTGTTTCAGCGGTGACCTAGCATTTTTATGGCTTTATTGAAAGGACCATGAAATGTACTTTCCGCTGACATGCGAAGAGTAAGTGTCGGATAACTTTTTGACCCTGAAGAGGAGGGTTAAACATGGATTTGTTTACTGTTAGAAATAATTTGACTGCCGGGTTTGCTAGTAGAATCTCTATACATGCCTGGACGTATAAGGCTACAATGTGACACTGAAATTTCAAAAGCTAAATTTAAGAAGGTTTATGTTCTTTAAATCGTATAATTTCTTATGGCATTCGTACTGTCAGTGTGTTACAATGTAACCTTTATGCCACTGCCAGTGGCATGTGTGTGATAGTACTGTGTTAGTTTTTGCCTGCGTTAATTAGCTTACAGGTGGCAGCTCTCTATTCAGCCTGTAGGCTTGCGTAGGTAAATGGATACCTATTCTGTATTGCAAATAGTTGTTGCTACTACGTACGATGGGAGCTTCCATCTTTAATCTTAAGACACTTAAACGTACGCGCCATCTCGTGGCAACTTTCATAACGATCCCAACGTCATTCCTTCGAGAAGGTTCCTGATACCATCCATGTGCCTTCCACTGTTTCGGCACGTAGGTGAACACATTTGGTACTAACAGGGTTTACTAGAATCCTACCACTCCACCACAGAGTCACCACAGTAGACGTGAGATGAGCGCTGTCGCTCCGCAGCACTTGTTATTTATAGAAGTTGCCCTGGTCAGCAGGTTGATATGTTTGTCAATTTAAGTTCATTTTTGTGTTTAAAAAGTAATCTGTTTGTGCATCTTGTAAGTGACTGAAGTTGTGTGGTTCCATGGTTTACTTTGTGTTTCACTTAAGTTCTGTAATCATGCTAGATCATCTATGTACTATAGCTAATTTTAGACTCAAAATCCTTACTTTGAATATTTTCACTGCTGAGTTGTTGGAATCGCTATGCCAGCATTGGTGTCAGAAAGACCAGATACCAACGAAATGTAATGAATACATGGTCACTGCTAGAAAATGTTGATGCTTGAATGATGGGATAGATCCTGCTGGTTTGATAGTTTGGCATTGTAAACATGAACTCTGCACCACTTGAAGATTCTCCAACCTAAGAAAGAGTCCTGTGGTGGCTCAGGCATCTGTGCAGAGGGTGCGCCAGAATGCCCAACAGCAATCCGTAGCATCGGTGCGCAACCGTCGCCTCGCCCAACAAATGGAAAATCGTCCAAGTGTAGTCCATGCACTAAGAGGACGGGGAAAGGTAAGCAGATAACACTGTAAGTTAACCTGTCTGTTGCAAGGCATGTCTTAGCTTTAATACACACAAGTTCGACTCTGTGATGTTTTATGCACCTAAAATAAGTCGCCAGTTCCAGTTGATCATAACAACAAAATGATAAAAAAATTAACATTCAATGGCGGTGCAGGTTTGATATGTTGGTTAAGCGTCTCAGGGTTCTCTAGGAATTTTTTTAAAAAGAGTTGTCAGTGGACGGATGGGGTTGGGCTTGAGAGCGTGTTCTAAACGCAGTTAATTACGCATGTCATAAGCGGCCCCAATACACAGATACAATATCAGTTCGGATACATACATGAAGCTCTGAAAACACAGAATGACTGTTTGCTTGTGTTGCATTTTATGTTTGCATGTGTTGCATTGTTGATTGTGTTTGGATGCATGTGTTGGAATTGTGAAAAGAAAAACGAGCTGGAAATTCAGGCGTGTTAATTAGGCAGTTAGAGCATGTTGGAGGACTAATGAGATCTTGCACATTAGTTTCAGCTTTAAAGAAATGTGAGAGCCAACATGAATTAAATTTAAAATCTTGGAGAGAACCCCGGCAATAATGATAATAGATTTTCTTTTGCACTGCAAGCAACTGATTTACACGCCTTACATTTTGAATTGTCGTTCAATAATCTTGTAATTAGAACTTTAAAGATTTTCCTACTCACCTAAGGGATGTGCCTGCTAATGCTATTTCGTTTGGGGCATGTAATTTTGCGTGATAATGGGGCCAAAACTCATGTTTATTTCCTGTTAAAACTCTGGATCTGGTAACAGTCGAAACTTGAAAATTCAGATGTGATGCACCCCTAATGACAATTGACACATGATAAACATATGTTTATTAGCAATTTGTGGCAATTGGTGTAAGTTTGAGAACACTGTAAAATAGGAACGGTTTGTGAAATTAAAAACAATTAAAATCTAATTGAAGTGGCTACCCTGTTTGAGGAGTTTATAATGTAAAAGCAAGCTCTTTATATGCAAAACTATTCATTTTTAGCTTATCTGACGAAGTCAGATGCAGCTTGTAGAATCGCATGAGCGTGCGTGCGTCCGTCCGTCCGTGCGTCAACAGTTGGGCACAAATCTTAACCGCTCGACGTACGGTCACGATATTCGGGACGTCGGGGGGGGGGGGATCGTGAAAAAGACTCGGAATGACAAATTTGGGGGTCAATGGTCAAAGGTCAAGATGTGTAAACGGAGGTGGAATATTATACTTAACTTAAGGTATAGGAGGAAATACGGAATTGCGGCACAAATCTTAACGGCTCGACCTATGCTCTTAATATTCGGTGTATAGTGTGATGGGCAGGAAACCCATCACCAGTGCGAAATTGGAGGTCACAGGTCAAAGGGCAGTGGGGGAAAGGTCAGATATCAGACATTTTCTGAGGACATGGCCTAATGGACAGAGTGAAAAACTTTTTTGTTTCAGCGCTGACCTACCATTTTTATCACTTTATTGAAAGGACCATGAAATGTGCTTTCCACTGTCGTGCGAAGAGTAAGTGTCTGATAACCCTTTGACCCTCAAGAGGAGGGTTAAACATGGATTCCTGAACTGCCTCAATGAAGTCACAGTGTTGTCATATTCATGGCACATCCATAATCTAGAAACCCAATAAGCCTGGATAGCCGAACGCGTACAGCATGGGCGTCACGGCTGAAAGGTTGTTGGATCGAATCCCATCTGATTTTTTATTATTCACCTGTTTTCTGTATTTTTCTATCTTTATCCATTTAACTATTTTTTATCGCAATTAACAACAATTAACGCAAATATTTACATAATTTATTTACAACAATTTAATAACAACAAATAATGTTTACAACAATTTTGTTTAATTTTTTTTAATAGGGTTAGGGTTAGGGTTAGGGTCACAATGCATCATAAAACGGGAGTTTCAGGCACGCGATTTGTATCAACCAATGGGATTTGGGAGGTATGCAGAATGCAGAAGGTTGCTGAAATAATGTGTACGCAACTGCGTATCTGCATATCTGCCGCTAACAAAGGTGTCACTACGCACGACTTAAATGTTACGTTTATAACCGTAGCAACAGACCTCAGATGAGCCCAGACGCTCTGCGGCTCTTTTCTGTAAAGTCATTTATATAATTTAATTTGGTTGTTTACTCTTCAGGTTCAGAGCAGACTTGGGAGCACTGGAAATATTAAGTCCAGACTGACCTTGCCAGCAGGAAGAGGCCGTGGTGCAGTGGGTGCCAGGAGGGGTATGCGTGGTGTTGGCAGAGGTAAGAATGTGAATACAGTAACTTCTTACGTAGGAGAACTGAGGATTGTTAAAAAATTAGCATAACATTTGAAACATTTGCATACTGGATGATTTGGGCTTTTCCAGAAATAGGATTTGTAATGTGTTCTTGTGCAGCGCTTGTTTAAATGTCTGATCTTTGTCTCCCGAGCCTTATTTGAGCTTGGCACTTAACAGCCTAACATACACTACACATTAAGACACTACTGTTTCAGAAAAATAACCATTTCATCTACTGTTTATATACCTCTTGGTGTTTATTCTTTTATGCCTTGCAGAGATTATTTTATATATAACAACGAGCAATCGGAGATAGCAAACCTCCGCCACAGCTTAACAGTCCCCCCATATATCTATATATAGCTATCGATCTAATTTGTAGTCGGGTTTAACGTGGTGGTGACACATCATAAACCCCTACAGAGAAAGCGAAATGAAGCGAAGCAGTTAGAGAGTAAACCGCTACACTACCATCAATGATGAGAAATCCTTCAAAAAATTTCTGGATCTGGATCCGGATCACCACCAATATCTAATCGATTGGTTCTTGGCTCAAGACCAACCCATCCAAAAAATTTCATCAAAATCCGTCTGTAACATTTTGAGATATCCTGTTGACAGACAAACAAACAAACAAACTAACAGGGGCAAAAACATAACCTCCTTGGCAGAGATAATGAAAATAAAAACAACACAAGTTATATGGTAGAACCCTGCTATAACATATCCAAAATTGTGATATTGTATTTATTGCAGGAGCGATGAGAGGTGCAGGTGATGCTGTGGGCCAGAGGGGAGGCTTGCGTGGTAGAATGTCTGGATATTATCCACGTGGTGTTGCTCGTTTCGGTGTCGGCAATCGGGGCAAGTGTCTTCGTTCTTTCTTTGTCTTGTTTCTTTGCGTGTGTGTGATTGCATGTTTAGCTGGCTGTGTGTAACATGTCTTGGGCAATATATCTGTATATGGAGGTTCCAATTAATCGAGTTCACTGAGTATGTTTTGCTCAAGCTTCCCACTTGAGTAGAAATTTCATGATCATCTATTAGTTATTCACGTCATCACGCCAAGCTAGGAATGCCACCTAGAACTATGAAATGGGAAATTTTTTTAAGACAATAACAAAATTTAGTAGACAATTATAAATTGAATAGTTTTTAATTGCTTTCAGTTACTTGTTGCATTTGAGACACATTAAAGAGGACCAGTATTATAGAATTTGAGTGTATTGTGATAGTTATTTCTTGAATATATCATAGTATTTATGATGTAATTTCTCAAAAAAATTATTTGAGATTTGGTATATGAACATGGCGGTACATTTTCTGACATTATTGATATGGCTATGAAATTACCATCTAAATAGTAGCAATGTATTGATCTTTAGATGCCAAGAGACTAAGTCAACTTTTTACATAATTTCTATAGGAAGAGGATCAGGTTTTAGTCGTGGTCGTGGCTATGCTGGTGCTCAGGTTACAGTCCATAGTGGAACTTGGTATGTGGGTTTTCTTAAAATATATATTGTTTCTATGCCTAAAATATCAGCAAATCATGATGTAAAAACATAAAATGGGTATTGATTATTGAAAGTAGAAGTGTAAGTAATGTGTTAGTAAGTATTCACGTTTGAGTGCACATTATTGATGTTGATGGTAGAATAGGTTTCTCTTTAAGTAGCAGACAAATGCCTTTAATTTCAGGCATGAGAATTTTGTGTGGATTCCTATGGTTTGGAATTACAGTTATGTGGATCATGAAGAGGTTGCAGCATAGGGGGGAGGTGGGGTGAGCGTTTTGTATAATTTCTGATTCTCACACCTGTTCATAATATCCATATATAGTTTGAAGCAAGCCTGTTGCATAGCCGCGTGATGAAAATTACATGCCCTTGCTTATCTCTTTAGGACGAGAGGAGGAAAGGTGGAAAATCGAGGTGCATTCAGAGGCGCTACAAGAGGTCGGGGTCGGGGAGGTATGAGAGGCGCGGGCCGCGGAGGGCGAGGAAGAGGCCAGAGAACAGAC
Organism: Priapulus caudatus; assembly: GCF_000485595.1. NCBI lineage: Eukaryota > Metazoa > Priapulida > Priapulimorpha > Priapulimorphida > Priapulidae > Priapulus > Priapulus caudatus. Next base: position 56,916 of record NW_014577328.1, on the reverse strand, counting down.
ATGAGCCGGGAGCAACTTGACACGCAATTGGACGCATACATGTCGAAAACAAAGTCGACGCTAGATGGCGATCTAGATCTGTATATGGGCACTTTGGACTAACGGATGAGCTTTACAGTTACTGTGTAGGTAATTTAATAAATATTAATCAATAATAATTTCAATAAACTTGATTCATATGCGCTCATTGATATATCCCATCGTTGTTATACATTGTAAGCATATTTGGCATATGTTTGCAGAATAACCACTTTCAGCCATGCAATATATCTGAAGTGTGGAAATGTGTGAACGAATAACTAGAGCATGAGAGGAGAGAGGGAGAGAGAAAGAGAGGAGGGGAGCGAGAGAGCTAGAGTGTTGCCATTTTGTATCGAATAAGACACAAATAATAATGTTTGTGATTTTGTCTGCAGTCCTAGCTTGCAATGAGAACTTGGGTTGAGTAGGGTAATAATGTTTGTGTAGTGACATTGTGTCGTATGTGATCTCTTGATTTGCTGCTTAATTCAGGTCACGGACGTCTTCATGTCATCGTCGATGAACCAGCAGGCGTGAACCCAAGTCATTGCTGCTCATATGAGAACTACTTGTTGGTGTATTTCTAGTGAGGTACAGCCGTGATTTTCACTAGATCATGATTTTGCATGTTTCTTCACAATGCTGGTTTTACGGACAGCAGTGATTTACCAGGTCAGTTTATCCTGTCCAGGTAAAGGGATGTTTGCATGCATTATACATGATTGTGTGCCTTGTGTATCTGTGTGGGTGAGACCTGCAGAGATGTGGATATTTGAAGACAATTCTCATTCCATTGGTAACAACATCGTCATGGAGTGTAATTTTTGTTGTTCACGCACATAGTATAGCACGTTTAACGAACAGGATATGAATGTCAATCAAAAAATGTCTGCTGTTTTACTCTATGGTTTATCCCAAGATTGAACGTATTATGAGAGAAGCTGATTAGCCTGTAAATACCTTCATATCGGCGTCTTTGTTTATTTGTTTTATCCTTTTATTGGAAGTGAGTTCAAGTGTACCATAGTGTAACAAACGCAGACATAAAACGCGAGTCAGCGAAGTCTTTTTAATGTGCACTATTCTAATTAAGACATAATTCGCTTAGAAAATCATTTCTGGCCATTTGCCGTATGTGAACCATCTTGCTTATATCATTCAAAGTGGCATCTTTTATAATAAAATGAACGTTTCCAGTATTTTGATTTTTTTAAATTCATCGTTTTTGACTGTAGAATTTTGACCATAGTTTTAGCATTTGTAAACCCAGCTTGCACCTAAAATCTCTTATCAGCTTGGATGAATTTTGTATAGCCTACTATGATGATCGCATAGTTTGTAGTTTTGTATCGTAACCGTTCCTGAATCACGCCACTGGGAACTGCTGGTCCCACTTGTTTCGACTGGTTGTCTATTAGAAAACGCAATGCTGCTGGCAGGCTCGCAGCGCAAACCGGCACTCACACTAATACACTACAGCCAGAGCTACAAGCAATAGCATACGTTTCACTCAAATAATACAGAAGTTAATTCATAAATAGAGATCATGTAGTACGCACGAACGCACATAGTTTAGCTCATAGGAAATCGGGTACGTCGCCGAATAAAATTACGCGTTGTGTGTGCTTGACAAGAAAACGAATCATCGCAAACCAGAAAATGTTGACAAAATATTATGGCAGGTGGCTGCAGTTGAGGCATATTTGAGGATATTTGAAGCCTGTGGTGATTACATCAATACATTTTTTTGATAAATGTCTTCAAACTGATACAGGTCCCAAGCAGGAGTCATGAATTTAATACATCTACAAATTTCTTTTTGTTTTTTGTTATCGTGTGCTGTATTATACAACGCGATACTAAGTACGAATAGCGCACAAATTTACTCGTCCGAACACACTCCATTTCACAATTTCGAAACAATCTTGCGGAAGACAACGTTTACTGGGGAGATTCGTGTTTGGGAAGAGCAGATAATTATCTACTCTAGCGACCAAGAGTTACAAAATACATGTCTCCATACATGATACATCTCTATGGCTAGGTGCACAGTGGTAATTCCTAAGGACTGATGGAATCATCTGAAGTTATGGACATTGCAATATATTGCTAGTGATGGGGCATAATTTCCTAGATAACATTAGAAAACTTTTAGCCCCATACACAAGATTGCTCATGTAGGACACACCGTCATCTTCCTGTTTCCCCCACGTCACATTGCTGTCGTATTCTCGCCAACAGATGGCGGTACTGTACAGGGTATATTTGGGTTCATTTATTATTAGCTCACCATGACATCGGCAAGATGAGCTATCACCATGGGTCGGCGTCCGTCGTACGTCCTTCCGTCAACATTTGGCTACGGTCAACGATAACTCAGTAACCGTTTGACCCACATGTTTGAAATTGGGTATAGTTGTTACTGCTATGGGAGAGGTTTGAACGTCCTATTTTGGAGCACGCCAGTCGACGTACTTTCGAGCCACGGCAATTTTTTTGCAAAAATGGAAATTGCCATTAGTCAGTTCAGGTTCAACGGATTTTGCTGATTTTTGGTATGTGAATGAATAAGGGCTGGCCCCAAAACGTATTACAGGGGTTTTGATATTTAAAAAAAATTATGCAAATTAGGTAGGTTTTGGCAATTATATAGCATATTATATAGACACGCAGATAACAGTCTGTGGTGTCACACTCGTCTGGTTCGTTTTACAAGATTTAATTGACAATATCTTTAATGCAAAATTGGTATTTCCTCTCCACCCTGCTGATAAAACGTCTATATTAGAGTAAAGTTTTACAAAACATGTCGGAACGCAGCATAACCTATTTATTTCGAATGCCATCGCTAAGAAACATCAAAGCGGGTATAGCGCCATCTACCGTCACAAACTGTGATTCATTTTGGTTTATAAATTATTATTGCGATATACAGATGGCAACCGTGTGCTACCGCCTAGAAAGACTCATACAAAGTAAACACTTCCATGCAACCAATTAACCTTTGACAAAAGTTGTGTTATGGGCAGGGAAACACCATTGTCACGTGGTATATAGCAGCTACGTGGAATAAGCGTATCCTCTTAATCTTACACATTACACACCGGGAGCTCCACTTTTAGGCAGTGCCTAAAGCTGAATATTATAAAAACGTTAAATGGCGATCATTTAGGTGTAACGCTATCACTCGCCCACATCTCAGACTTTCACATCTCAAACATTTATTTTCACATAAAAAATTACACATAATTATCAAGAGTATATAATGGGAGTTCTCCCATATATACTCTTTGTTTCTATAATGTATGTCGATGGTTGCTCAATGAAAACTGACTCATTTGTGTCAATTTTAGCTCATCTGACATAGTCAGATGCAGCTTGTAGAATCGCTTGATCGTCCGTGCGTCCGTCCGTGCGTCCGTCCGTCCGTCCGTGCGTCCGTCAACAGTTGGGCACAAATCTTAACCGCTCGACGTACGGTCACGATATTCGGCACATTGGGGGGGATCGTCAAAACGAGTTGGGATGTCGAAGCTGGGGGTCAAAGGTCAAAGGTCAAGAGGTGTAAAAAGAAGGTGGGACATTTACTCCTTAAGCTTAGGTATAGGAGGAAATTGCCAGGAATTGCTGCAGCAAATCTAAACGCTCGACCCTAGGCTGCGTGATAGTTGTGTGTATAGCATCATGTAGGAAAAGCCATCAACTGTGCCGAAATTGAGGTCACAGGTCAACGGGTCAATGAGCACAGGCCAGATTTTTAACATTTCTGAGGACATGGGTCTACGGAGCGATGAAAAACTTTCTTTGTTCAGCGTGACCTAGTCATTTTTATGGCATTATTGGAAACGGTACCGATGAAATCCTACTATTCTGCTCGACATGCGAAGATAAAGTGTCAGAAACCTTTTGACCCTCAAGAGGAGGGTTATAACGATGGGATTTGTTTGACTGTCTGTTAGATAAGAATTTGACTGCCATGGTTTGCTAGTGTAGAATCTATACATGCCTGGATGTATGAGGCTACAAGTCACAGTGAAATTTCAAAAGTCTAAATTTGATAAAGAAGGTTTATGTCCTTACATCGTATAATTTCTATGGCATTCTGGTACTGTCAGTATGTTCACATGTAACGTATGCCACTGCCAGTGCATGATGTTATTCGTACTGTGTAGTTTTTGCCTGGCGTTAGATTGGTTACAGGGGGCAGCTCTCATATGTGCAGCCTGTAGGCTTGGCGTAGGTAACATGGATGAGTGCCTTACCTATCTGTCTTGCAAATAGTTGTTGGCTCTACGGTACGATGGGAGCTTCCATCTTTTAATCTGAAGACACTTAAACGCTACGCGCCATCTCCGTGGCAACTTTCATAAGCGATCCCACGAACATTCCTTTGAGAAGGTCCTGGATACCCATCCCTGTGCATTCCACTGTTTTCGGCGCGATGTATGTGAAACACCATTGGGACTAAAGGTTTTACAGGAATCCCACCACTCACGCACAGAGTCACCGCAGTAGACGTAGACTAGCGCTGTCGCTCCGCGGCACTTTTTTGTGGTGAGCTACAGTGTCATTGACACTTTGATTTAGGTATATCCAGGGGGTGAATAATGACAAATGATTCAATATTTCAAGTATTTGTATTTTTCAAATTTATATATAAATTATATGCGTTTTGTGTTTTTGTAGTTTTTAATGTATAAAAAATCGTTAAAAATCTCACCACACCAAACCAATGACCGACTGTGTGGTAGGCGATGCACTGGGGCTCTCCGAGCTCGTAGAGTAAAGAAGCTCACGTAAGTATATACTTCTCTGTCTGTGACTAGCGCTGACGTTATGTTCCATTTGCCAGACATCTCTGGTCAGGCGTGCGCGGTGTTAGAGTTTTAGTCACGTCTAAAGTTCACGTAACGGCTGTCTGTTCTAGATTTTTTAGTAATTTGGAATATAAAGAATATAATATGAATACAAACTCAGTTAATGCGACAAAATGCGAGTAATTACAAAGTAATCAAAAGCGATAAAAGACAATAGCGAAAGAGAAAAAAAATAAGAATATTTTTAATTACTATGTAAAATGGGAGTCAACATAATAAGTTCTCTAAGTTGGTACATGAAATCTATCCTTGAAATGTAACCCGAATGAATTTTATTTAGCGTTATTTCGTTTATCACCACATAAGCATGATATTTGGACTCGTATAATGTCGCCTGCGTACTTTGTCGATGCTCGTTAGTTCCCCCATAACAGGAAAATAATTTTTCGGTAAAAAACTCATTAAATAGAGTAGGCGGCCGCTCTTTTCGACTCGCCTCGTCCCAGCGGTCTAATAGCGCAGATGGGGTCGTTTTCGTATCAGGTACTACAGATATGTACCCGAGGTAGTTTTAGGTTGTTTAGTATTATCAGGAGTAAGATAATATAGGATCTATATTATCTTACTCCTGGTATTATGTTTATATTTTTATATTAGGTATGTTTAGGGTTAGGGTTAAGGTTAGGGTTAAAGTTAGGGTTAGTGTTAGGGTTAGGGTACACTTCTGTAGTACAAGTCTGGTACACTTTGTGTATACATATATGTACCTCGGATACATATCTGTAGTAGGCCTACCTGATACGACAACGACCCCTTGAGCTCTAATAGCAGGTGGTCGTGAATGACGCTAAATGTGCCAGCATAGATATAGAATACAGATTCCATATTCTATATTATGTATTCTGTATTCAGTATGTGTATGCTGTATTCTGATTCTGTATTCTATATCTATGGTGCCAGCTATCGCGTATCAGTGAAACCTGAAAAAAACACAAAGTAGGCCTATGTAGACGAATGAGCCTAAGACGGTCTCGTAGTCTGCGGGTATCGATTTCACAGTGTTCGCTATCTATGCCTGCTATACTATCACTATGTAGTGTAGATGTAGTGTAGTATAGTGTAGTATAGTATAGTTATGGTTTAACCCCGGTTTGAAAGGTGATTTTTATGCCAATCCGCCAAATTGCTAAGAAGCCATGTTTGCGTATTAATTTTGTGCTGCCCTTCCAAGATTCCATGCACTCGGTGGATGTGATTCCACGCGCAGTTTATTTCAAAACGGCAAAAAGGGCATTAAATGTATTTGTCAGTAAAGGTAGTGTCCGGCACCAAGTCTGTAATCTTGCTATTCCTGATCGATATATCTGCTTCGAATTCCTCCATATGTGCACACACTCAAGACTATATGAAAGATTAACAGACTGCTCGCTGTATCATCGCAGTCGAGAGAGCTGGGGTCGTAGCCGACGAATTTAGATATATTTTGCTTTTTTGCGAAAAGCATCAAAGAAGTGAGAGTCTCCCAACCACACACCAACGAGCAACAATAATATTAGATGTCACAGGGAATGAGAAAAATTATCAAGCATCAAGTGCTAAATTCTGTTCAATTCAAGAAATAAAACATCGCCAGCAGGCAAGGGCTGGCGTATTGGCAAATAAAGCGTTATAGAGCCCGTGTTGATGTCCAAGGAACCAACGCCCCAGAAGCTTCTTGAGTTAACACTATAAGTCTGTCGTTAATAGGAATGACTTGTGCAAGGCTATAACAAAATGCGTTATTTATGCCTGTTCGGAAGCATGTCTGTATGTGAATGATGAATACTGACAAACCCCACAAAAGCTAACGGATGTCTTACAGGAAAGTGCAAGAAGATCTAATTAGGATAATATCTAGACGCAGTAGTATTGCTTGAAGTATCTATGACAAATTGCTGGTTAGTTGTATGAAATTAAGGTTCGCAATTATCTTCGGCATTATATGTTAAATCGTTGTGTATCAAGTGTATCACACTTTAGAGGAATGTAAATCTTTTCCATCTAATGTGATTCGCAAAGTTAACCCGTATAATATTATTAATAAAATCAATATAATATAGTCAATATAAGTAATAATATTGAGAGTAATCACTTTCCGAGCAACTATATTTGTATTCCGCCCACCTGGGGCTTTCACTCGATGCCAATATTGGCATCTATAGTGGAAATTTAAATTAAACCCTTATATAATCCTTTGTGAATAAGGGGACGGGACGTTTGACGGCACAGAACATTCGAAAATGAGGTAAATTGAAAACATTGGATTTATGGTTATTTTAACCCAAGCGGATGCCTTTATAACGGTTGCCAGAAATTAACAATTATCCGACGGTATTACAATGAATAATTAACTGACGCAATTACAATTAACAATTAGCCGACGGAATTACAATTAACAATTAACCGAGGGAGTGACATAGACTCATCCACTAAAACAACTCAGGCTGCACAACACTAATCATGTATGTATGTTAAATCTTGTTAATTACACTTTATCCTAATTAAGCACAATAAAACATGTTTCGTCTAGTGTGATAGACATGGTACTTTAAATTTTAAAGCGATTTGATGGCTTTTATTGTAATTAGGCAAACCAACAGGGACAATGTGACTTTCGTTTAGGAGATTATGCAAATATTCCGGTGTTGTGGTCGCACGATGATGTCATTACACGAACCATGCAATTAAAAATATATCAATCAACATAAAAGGCAGTTCACGTTCCTTCCGAAAATATCAATATAGAAGAGATTGGTGGGCTTATAAATATTTGTTCTTAGACTAAAGCCTTTTTCATATATCAAAGATGGCGTAGTAAATATTTACATTATCTACGCGAGGTTTATGTTTTAATTCTAATTATCATGCTCACGACTATTCGTTTTACCGCACATGCGTGTCGTGGTGTGATATTTTTGTCGTCTCATTGCACTATTCTTGCCACTCCTCTTGGCACCTTCGCAAGATTGATAGCCGCCTAGCTTCCTCTGTCTATGCGTACGTGCTTTCGTATGTGCCGATCGCACCGTGCGCGCGTGTGCTCGCTAAATTAGTAGGTTAACAAACTAGTCAAACGTACGTGATTCCTAACCTGATGGAAACACTGTGATTTTCATTACAGATCTTGGTTTCGCGTGCCGCGTCTCAATTTGCGATGTCGAATTGTGCCCTATGCGGCCCTATGACTGTAGTGACCTTGATCACTACAGTGAACTGCACGAATAACACAAGCTGAGGTTAAACTGCAGCCATTTATTAGGTATAACAATATGAGTATAATTCACTGGTTTACTGCCATGCTGGTTTCTATATCGATACCATATCGATGACCATATCGAGAATAACACTTTACACGTGTACATCTAGCAACGTCACTCATAAATGAGCGACTACAGCTTTTCTCGTCAGCTCATACGCTATAATACTGCACGCTATAGAACGAACTCGTTACTGTACAGCAAGTGATAAAAGATCATTAGGGTATATCGACGGTACATCGCCATGTACAGGTTCCGCTGACAGAGAGAGAGAGAGAGAGAGAGAGAGAGAGAGAGAGAGAGAGAGAGAGAGAGAGAGAGAGAGAGAGAGAGAGAGAGAGAGAGAGAGAGAGAGAGGGGGAAGCTTTTTACATAGAGTAAGCCTACTCTTCGCAGAACCGATTCAACTTGCTTGCGCGCAATTCAGAAATCCAATATTACCGCGTTAATATTTAATATAGCTAATGTGTCTTCATGTAATTCAAAATCGCTGTAATGATCCACTATACGCTATCGCCTCACTTAGCTCCTATAGACTCATAAGCCATTAAATCGGCCTATCGCGCAGCTAGATTGGACAGGCTACACATTATCCGAGTCGTGATGGTGAAAAATTAATGAGCTTTAATCATTTTTGAGTGTACATGTAATTAAAATCCTAATAAGCGCGTGCAACAGCTACATTTTTCGCGAGAAGAAGCTGATAAAACGAGCTAGTCGGACGTCTGCGCGGAATAACGACGACCCAAATTAGACGTTGCTGCATGCGTTATTAACATGTTATGGCTCCACATAAAACACAACGGCAAGTTAGGCCAGATTAATCTAGCATCCCCTATACATACACTAGATTGCGCGAAAATATATCTGCGCATAACATAAAAAAGAACATCTGAAAATGTTTCCTATTGCGTCGCTTTTTCGTCCGTGCTCTTCGTCGATTGCCTCCACCCACCTCACTCCGTATACCGCTGCGTTTATTCAAATTTACGGGTACTCTCGAGAGAGTCTATATTCCATTAACTGATTTTGCAAACAGATGCAGCAAGCCGCTCGTAAGCTCTGTTCGGCGCGGAAGGCATCCAGTGAGTTTTCCACGCGCCGTCTGTTATTGTCTCGTTCCTTATATACGGTTGTTACTTAATTAGTCCCAAACAAACTCTGCATGATTGAGCCATCAATCAGCGTGCCACTCGGCTTTACCTGACCCTCAAACTTGCCCCCCACCAGTGTCTGATAGATGCGGATCTGCCATTTACTCGACACATATGTCTTGATGACAGTATTTTAGCTGGATATTATTTTTCATTGGCGACCATACTAAGCTAATAATTGCCATAACTTAACCGTAGTTTTTTGAGAAATTACAATGGCGTTCATCGAGCTTACATTAAAGTGTATAGCCTATAACCTATTAACACAAATATTGTTGGATAATTTTTCTAAAAAATGTTTTCGCGAGACACGCGAAACGGGCTTCATAACCATTTTTTCATGAAATTTTGCGCTATAAACTAGCTTCGCGTATGAATTTTTAGACCGCCCCACGCATGCACACGGAAACAGCAAACGAAATAGAGCAGTAAATCTGTTTTTTGATAATAGTTTTGAATCACGTGCATCCCATTTTATTTGAAGGATATAAATTGAAACATCTGCACATTCGTCAAGGATATAATTATTTCATCACTCCTAGCGCCGATTGGCTGATTTGGGAGAGATACCTTAATTTCATCATTGATAGAGCCCGGCGGTGAATGAGTTTATTTCCTCGAGTAAACGCACGCAGTGTTGAAGTGGCATATATAGTCGACCGCCTGAATAGATATTTATCGTTTATTGGCATTAACTTTATGAACTAGCTGATATCGAGTTGTAATTTTTACACATTTTGCATTAGGCCTTACATGGTCGGCGAGTTGATTCGATTTTTACAAGCAATCCTGAATGAGCTACAGAATGTACGTGACATGGTTGGTAAATAGTTGACGTGATAGTATCAGGAGTGAATAATAATAGATTCTATTATTATTAGATCTATTATTATTCACTCCTGATAGTATATATCAAACTTGGAAACGTAGAGCCTCTAAGAGAGATAGCGGATATATGTTGTTTCATACTATCGTTACAACAACAACAAGCAAACTACATGTTAGTGCGAGCGTATTTGAGCATTTATAGTAATACGAGCATCTTACGAGGTGATCCGTCTACTTGTATATTGTCTGTATTGTCTACTGATATATATA